>NC_134353.1:655857102-655957102 GCF_048569485.1 Anomaloglossus baeobatrachus
AGAGTGCTGTGTAACTGTTCTGACATTTCCGGCCGGTTCTCTGGTTGTCACCTGAGAACCGCGCCGATGGAGCCTGCGCGCCGGCCGCATCGCTTAAATTTAGGCCCCGGCTTCGCCTGAGGCCTAGTTTCGATTTCACTGCCCTTGCATGTCAGTCATGCAGAGGGACAGTGCGGCTCCGCCCAGCGGCCGTTCGGCACAGGCGAGGGACACTCCTCTCTGAGTAAATGTCCCCTCCCCTGTAAATCTCCTTGGCCCTCCAGATCCCGCTCTCAGAGTAGGTCCCGCCCCCTCTCCTCGCTCCGGTGCCATTTTATCAGCGTTCTCTCAGCGATAGGCGCTGGCTGCAGCATCTCTGCTAATCTGTCTGGGGGTCCGGGCTGTGGGATCTGGAGGGCACACAAACGGTCTGGTAAGCCACAACCTCCGGTTGTTGACCTGCTTATATACTCTCTGGGGGTCATCCTGGCTCAGAGCCCCCACTTCAGCAGCATGGCTCACACAAGGAGCAAGGCTGTACGCAATATGCACTGCATGTAAGCTCGTGCTGCCTGAACCGAGCACATATCCACATTGTGATGCCTGCTCTAACCTGACAATGCCTCAGCCTGGAATCGCACCCACAGTGGTCCCTCCGGCTGCTCCGGCTCCGGTGGCTGAACCCCTGGCTTGGGTAGAATCCTTCTCTAGGTCAATCTCCCAGTCTTTTGCCGACTCCATGGGACAGCTGTTCCGGACTTTGCTGAACATGCATCAGCCCCCTTCTCAGGGCGCCTCTGCTGCTAGGGCTCTCTCAGCGGAGCTCACAGAGGATTCTTCATCTGGTCCCAGACCCCGTCCTCCTAAGAGGAGACGCAGGGCTCCCTCTCCTTCCTCGTCCCGTGGCTCTGATTCAAGAGCTGACTCGCAGGACGAGGAGGATGCCGTTACTGGGGGCTCGGAGGCTTCCTCCATGTGCCCCATTGATCTGTCCGAAAGTGACTCAGATGTTAGTGATTTGATTGCGTCCATTAATTCTGTACTGGACCTCAATCCGCCAGTATCAGAGGAGCAACCCTCTCTGGCAGAAAAGCACCAGTTTACCTTGCCTAAGAGGACAAGGAGTGTGTTCTTTAACCACTCCAGTTTTCAGGCCACTGTGACCAAGCCTAGGGCCTGTCCTGACAAACGCTTCCCAAAGCGTGGTTCTGATGACAGTTTTCCCTTTCCACCAGAGGTGGTCAAGGAGTGGGCTCATTCACCAAAGGTAGACCCTCCGGTGTCTAGACTCTCAGCCCGGACCGTTGTATCAGTGGCTGATGGCACCTCACTTAAGGATTCCACTGACCGCCAGGTTGACCTTCTGGCCAAATCTGTATATGAGGCGGCAGGGGCCTCGTTCTCCCCATCTTTTGCAGCAGTGTGGGCTCTCAAAGCCATCTCTGCTTCTCTAGAGGAGATGCATTCCCTCACCAGGGAATCTATGCCCGAAATGGTTGCCTTAACTTCCCAAGCTTCAGCTTTTTTATCCTATGCCATGTCTGCCATGCTGGAGGCTTCTCACCGCACTGCGGTGGCTTCGGCTAATTCCCTCGCTATCCGCAGGATCTTGTGGCTTCGAGAGTGGAAGGCGGACGCTTCTTCAAAGAAGTACCTTGCTGGGCTCCCTTTTGCTGGGTCCAAGCTGTTCGGTGAACAACTGGATGAAATTATTAAGGAAGCTACTGGCGGGAAGAGTACTTCCATGCCACAAACTAAAACCAGGAAACCTGTCCAGGGCAGGAACCAGTCGAGGTTTCGTTCCTTTCGTTCCTCCAACTGGTCGTCCTCTAAGCCCTCGGCCTCGTCCACTAACTCAGCCAAGGATCAAAAACCCAACTGGCGCACGAAGCCGCGTCCTCAGAAGACCGCAGGAGCTGCTGCCACTAAGGCAGCCTCCTCTTGACTATCTGGCCGCGCCAGCAACGTCCTTGGTCGGTGGCAGGCTCTCCCACTTTGGCGACGTGTGGTTTCAACACGTGTCCGATCAGTGGGTGCGGGATATCATCTCCCACAGCTACAGGATAGAATTCTCTTCCAGCCCGCCAAACAGATTTTTTCTGTCAACTCCCCCCTGCTCCAAGGCCGCCGCCTTCTCTCAGGCCGTCGCCTTCTCTCAGGCCGTGGCATCCTTGCAGGCCAACGGAGTAATTGTACCGGTTCCCGCCCGGGAACGGTTCAGAGGTTTCTACTCAAATCTCTTCCTAGTCCCCAAAAAGGACGGTTCCTTCCGGCCCATCCTGGATCTCAAGCTTCTCAACAAGCATGTTCAGGTGCGGCATTTTCGCATGGAGTCTCTGCGATCAGTCATTGCCTCAATGACCCAAGGAGATTTCCTGGCATCCATCGACATCAGAGATGCCTATCTGCATGTGCCAATTGCAGTTTCACACCAGCGTTGGCTACGTTTTGCAATCGGAGAGGAACATTTCCAATTCGTGGCTCTCCCCTTCGGGTTAGCCACGGCCCCTCGAGTATTCACCAAGGTCATGGCAGCAGTGGTTGCGGTCCTGCACCTCCAGGGGTTGGCAGTGATTCCTTACCTGGACGACCTTCTAGTCACGGCTTCATCCAGTGCAGACTGTCAGCGGAGTGTCTCGCTCACTCTCGCCACTCTAGTCCAATTCGGGTGGCTTGTCAATCTGCCCAAATCCACTCTGACTCCGACCCAGAAGCTCACGTACCTAGGGATGCAATTCGAGACTCTGCCGGCACTTGTGAAACTGCCCTTAGTCAAACAGCAGTCCCTCCATCTGGCGGTGCGCTCTTTGCTGAGGCCCCGCCGTCATTCCATCAGGCAATGGAAGCGGTTCCCTTTGCCCAGTTCCATCTGCGTCCTCTGCAGCTGGACATTCTCCGCTGTTGGGACAAGCGGACTTCCTCCTTGCACAGGTTAGTGGCTCTGTCGCCACAGACCAGGGGCTCCCTTCAGTGGTGGCTTCGGCCCCTCTCTCTGTCTCAGGGACGCTCCTTCCTGACCCCGTCCTGGGTGATCCTCACCACGGATGCCAGTCAATCCGGCTGGGGAGCAGTATATCTCCACCACAGAGCGCAGGGCACTTGGACTCCGTCCGAATCAGCCCTCTCGATCAATGTGCTGGAAATCAGAGCTGTGCTTCTAGCTCTCTTAGCCTTTCACCACCTGTTGGCGGGCAAGCACATCCGAGTCCAGTCAGACAACGCGACAGCGGTTGCCTACATCAATCACCAAGGCGGGACACGCAGCCGCCTGGCAATGTTGGAGGTTCAACGCATCCTTCAGTGGACGGAGGACTCCAAGTCCACCATATCCGCAGTCCACATCCCAGGCGTGGAAAACTGGGAGGCAGATTATCTCAGCCGTCCAACCGTGCACAGTGGCGAGTGGTCTCTGCATCCGGCAGTGTTTCGGTCAATCTGCCGCAAGTGGGGCACTCCGGAAGTGGATCTAATGGCATCCCGGCACAACAACAAGGTTCCGGTTTACGTGGCTCGCTCCCACGATCCTCAGGCCTTTGCAGCGGACGCTCTGGTTCAAGATTGGTCCCAGTTTCGTCTGTCCTACGTGTTTCCCTCTCTAGCTCTCTTGCCCAGAGTCCTGCGCAAGATCAGAATGGAGGGCCGTCGGGTCATCCTTATTGCTCCGGACTGGCCCAGGCGAGCTTGGTACCCAGACCTGCTCCCATCTGTCCGTAGAGGTGCCGTGGCATCTCCCGGACCGTCCAGACCTTCTCTCACAAGGTCCGTTTTTCCGCCAGAATTCTGCGGCTCTCAGATTGACGGCGTGGCTCTTAAGTCCTGGATCTTGACGACTTCTGGTATCCCTCCTGAAGTCATCTCCACTATGACTCGGGCTCGGAAGTCTTCCTCGGCCAAAATATATCACAGGACCTGGAGAATTTTCCTGTCCTGGTGTCGCTCTTCCGGCCATGCTCCTTGGCCTTTTTCCTTGCCGACCCTCCTGTCCTTTCTACAGTCCGGTCTGCAGCTAGGACTATCCCTCAATTCCCTCAAGGGACAGGTCTCGGCTCTGTCAGTGTTGTTCCAGCGGCGTATAGCCCGGCTGGCTCAGGTGCGCACCTTCATGCATGGCGCGTCTCACATCATTCCGCCTTACCGGCGGCCCTTGGATCCCTGGGACCTCAATCTGGTCCTCACGGCCTTGCAGAAACCCCCCTTTGAGCCTCTTAGGGAGGTTTCTTTGTCTCGTCTTTCACAGAAAGTGGTCTTTCTAGTGGCCATAACTTCCCTCAGGAGAGTCTCTGATTTGGCTGCGCTCTCTTCGGAGTCACCTTTTTTGGTTTTTCATCAAGACAAGGTGGTTCTCCGTCCTACTCCGGACTTTCTCCCTAAGGTGGTTTCTCCTTTCCACCTTAACCAGGACATTTCCCTGCCTTCCTTTTGTCCGGCTCCTGTTCATCGCTTTCAAAAAGCGTTGCATACTCTGGATCTGGTGCGGGCGCTCCGGATCTATGTGTCTCGCACCGCTGTTCTTAGGCGGTGCACCTCTCTTTTTGTGCTAACCACAGGTCGGCGTAAGGGCCTCTCGGCTTCTAAGCCGACCTTGTCTCATTGGATTAGGTCGGCCATTTCCGATGCCTACCAGTGTACTCAGGTGCCTCCCCCGCCGGGGATCAAGGCACACTCGACCAGAGCTGTCGGTGCCTCTTGGGCTTTCAGGCACCAGGCTACGGCTCAGCAGGTCTGTTAGGCTGCCACTTGGACTAGTCTGCATACCTTTTCAAAGCACTACCAAGTGCATGCTCATGCTTCGGCAGATGCGAGCTTGGGCAGACGCATCCTTCAGGCGGCTGTCGCCCATTTGTGAAGTTAAGTTCCGCCTACTTCCCAGTTTTCTGTTTATTCCCACCCATGGACTGCTTTGAGACGTCCCAATGTCTGGGTCTCCCATAGGAACGATAAAGAAAAAGAGAATTTTGTTTACTTACCGTAAATTATTTTTCTTATAGTTCCGTATTGGGAGACCCAGCACCCTCCCTGTTGGCAGTTTCTTGTTCCGCGTGTTATCACCGGCTGTTGTTGTAGACAGAGGCTCCGGTTGTTCCGGTTCTTGCTCTATCTCTACTTGTGGGTGGCTATTCTCCTTCAGCTTTTGCACTAAACTGGCTAGATTTGGTTATCCAGGGGGTGTATATGCTCAGAGGGAGGAGCTACACTTTTTTAGTGTAGTACTTTGGGTGTATAGCTTCTGCCTCCGGAGGACACACAATGTCTGGGTCTCCCAATACGGAACTATAAGAAAAATAATTTACGGTAAGTAAACAAAATTCTTATAATATAAATTATATATATATATATATATATATATATATATATATATATATATATATATATATATATATATATATATAATTAACCATGAGGCTATGTGCCCACGGGACAACGTACCTACGGACGTTTCCGCAGGTTAACCGCAGCTGCTCCCCGGAATCCGCAGCTATCTATTGCTGCGGTATATGTGCGGAGTTGTTGCAGTAAACCTGCGAACATTCGTGCGACTGACCTGCGGACGTCCCGGCTTCTATCTCCACTCTCCACAGTGGAGGAGCGGGAATTCCGCATGAATAATTGACATGCAGTTACATGCGGCTGCGGGACATCCACAGCATATTCCGCAGCCGCACATACCGCAGCATGGACACAGCACTCCCCATGTCCCATAGGATAACATGGGGAGTGTCTGTACTTGCTAGAACCTGAGGATTTACCGTATATAGAAAATCCAGATAAATCTGCAGGTTTTCCGCAGCAAAATCCGTGGGCACATAGCCTGAGAGTGGTAATACTCTCGGGGGGGCTGAAATAAACCCTTATCTAAGGGTATGTGCACATACTGTAGCATCTTTAAGACACTAGCGCGCACACCGAAGTTTTCCTAGGCGTAGTTGCTTCAGGAAGAATCCAAAGCCAGCCATCTGCTTTCTGAATCTGCTTCATTGTCAGGTTTGCTGACATTCTTGCAGCAGTTATTCCACTGGCTTGTTGGTGTTGGGGTTCCCCCCCCCCTTTTTATAATTTTAAATTTAGAATTAGCAAGAAGGAATCTGTTGCTACATTTGCCTGCTTCAAGGTTTGGAAACAGTAAAGTGGTCAAAAGACTGAACATGAGCACAGCAATGTTCAGATTTACACTGTGCTCCAGGGGGAATCTGCCTAATATACTGAATGCACATACCTTAGGAGGACTCAATCTCCTGAGTGGCTGTTTATTTAAAGGCTATATACACCTTTGCACAGAAAATTTAATTTTTATTTTTTTAACATTTTAATCTTTAATACAAAGTTAGGCAACTTTGTAAATCTTTTTCTATAATTTTGCTGTAAAGTTTATGTAACTACTTTATATAACTGAGTATTTTTTGCAAAAATGTGAGTTCCTGCCGAGATCTGACAACTTTCTCTCAAACGCCCACTCCTTCTTTTTTTTTTTTTTTTTTAACCCTTCTCATGTCAAGTGTGTGGATAGCCTTTTATGGGGAAGCTATTATCAGAGAATGACCTATTATGTAAATACTGTTCGTCTTGCATGTATTTTTATTGTTTTATCATAATTAACGCTTTCCCAACATGTACCATGTACTGGTACATCCAGTGTATTGTGGGCAGATGCTTGCTGTGTTTCATAGCTAGCAATTTCTCCCTACTCTTGTTAACCCCTCAAAGAGCACCTTTTACCAGTTTTTATATGTTAACTGGCCTCATCATGCTGCAGAGATGAATAAAACTGTTTTTGATTTCTCATCTCCATTGCTGTCTTGTAAAGTTTAGATTCTAATATCCCCTTCAACCAAAGGGGCGCTGGCAGAAATTTGTCTCTGGGAGCGGTTACTTCTTCCCCTCTTCACATTGACCAATTTATAAACGAGGCTTCTTGCAGGAAGAAAAAAAAAAGCACTCACCCAGAGAATATCTGACCTAGTTTTTTTTCACATGAGACTTGTAATGACAGACAGCCACTGGTCTTGCTGCCAACACCTACAAATGGGAGAGAGGAATAGAGCAAAGTTGTGTGTCATTTCAAACATTGCTGCACTGCAGTTCTCATTTCACAGCACTGTCAGATTACAGCATTTAAAGCGCACAGTCCACTACCTATTGGTCACCAGCGGCATTTAATACATATTGTGATATGGGGGGAAAATATATCAATAAATGCATGTACACATGGACTGTTGATAAGTGAGACCTTGTTTAATTTGTATTTACTTTTTTCTTACAGGTGTCAAAATTATATTCCGTGTGGCTCTTATTCTCCTGAAGTATTCACTTGGTTCCTCTGAAAAGCTCAAGACTTGTCAAGGTCAATATGAAACCATGGAGAAACTAAGAGCAATAGATCCAAAATATATGCAAGAAGGTTTTCTTATCCCAGAGGTGAGCATATAAAGCACTGGTGAGATACTGATCTATGTAGCTATAAAGCAGTTAAAGGGAACCTGTCAGGTGCAATATGCACCCAGAACCACGAGCAGTTCTGGGTGCATATTACTAAATCCCTGAAATACCCTTCCCTGTATACACTAGTATAGATAAAGAGATCTTTAGAAAAAGTGTTTCTAAAAATCTGTTATCTTATAGTAGAAAGGAAGAATAATCCAGCTGAGTGTTCACGGTGATTTATTACTGCAATACAGATAGTGCACCGAAGACGTCAACGCATTTCTGGCTTGACGCCCTTAATCATTAAGGGCGTCAAGCCAGAAACGCGTTAACGTCTTCTGTGCACTGTCTGTATTGCACTAATAAATCACCGTGAACACTCAGCTGGATTATTCTTCCTTTCTACTGCTGTGCGGCCAGGGCAGGGCCGATATCCGAGACTGAGGCACGATGAGACCAGGTGTGGGTGAGCTGGACATTTCTCAATTTTCTGTTATCTTATGCCAATGAGCGCAAGGACTAGTCCCAAGGGTATTTTATCCCCCGACTAGCTGCCCTCTTGGCATGTTAGCACACCCACAGGTGTGGGCGAAATTAGCCATTGGGTCAATATAAATCCATGTGGAAATTTAGGGAATAAATATGGTTTAACCCCTTAACGAACACGGGCAGTAATATTACGTCCTAGCAATCATAGTGTTACTGCCCGCAGTCTGCTGCCGGCAGCATGCAGAGATCGGCTCACATCTCAGCTGATTTTCACAGATGAGATGTGTGCCTGCCAGGCACAAGCAGAATCGTTATCTGCCCATGCCGTTTATACCCTTAAATGGCGCTGTCAATATGTGACAGTGCCATTATAACTGCACCAGCGATAAACATTTAGGCCCCTTTCACATTGCGTTTTTCTCTACGTCCACAGGTCCCGTTGGGGCATCCGTCCGGACCGCCCCTCCCCCACTCTGCAAAGCGTGCTCCGGACGCATGCGCCCGACAGGGCCATTCACTGTTATGGAGCGCACTGCGTTAGCGTGTGCTCTGTTTTGTGCCATTTGTTGCACATATACGTTACTGCAGACGGACACCCGAACGTACTCCTCTACGTTCGGGTGTCCGTCTGCAGAAACGTATATGTGCAAAAAAAAGACCAAAACATAGCACACGCTAACGCAGTGCGCTCCATAACCGTGAATGGCCCTGTCGGGCGCATGCGTCCGGAGCACGCTTTGCAGAGTGGTGGAGGGACGGTCCGGACGGATGCCCCGACGGGACCTGTGGACGTAGAGAAAAACGCAATGTGAAAGGAGCCTAACTCACCGGCCGATACCGGATGTCACGTGGCGTGATCACGTGACTTCCGGTGGTTGTCATGGTAGCACAAGGGTCATGTGATGACTCCTGTAGCTCACATGATTTACTTTCGGTTTCACCAGGCCCAGAGCTGGGTGAGGCAGAAAATTGGCATATCTGCTGTTTACAGCTGTGTAGCTGTGATCAGCAGATATGGCAGAGCGATCAGATTGCCGATCCATATAGCCCCCTAGGGGGACTAATAAAATCAATAAAAAAAGTTTTAAAATATGAAAAAAAAAAAAAACCTAAAAGTTTAAATCGCCCCCCTTTTGCCCCATTGCAAATAAAACAATTAAAAGAATACATATATTTGGTGTCTCCTCTTTCAGAAATGCCTGATCTATCAAAATATAAAATCAATTAATCTGATCGGTAAAGGGTGTAGCAGGGGAAAAAAAAATCACCCTCCCAGAATTGTTGTTGCAACATTGCATTGAAATGCAGTAAGGCAATCAAAATTTCGCATTCATCCAAAATGGTATAATTAAAAATGCCAGCTCAAGACGCAAAAAATAAGCATCACTGAGCCCCAGATCTCGAAAATTGAAGTGATGCTGATTAGACTAATTGGTAAAATTATTTCAAATGGGATGCTCAGAGGCAAGAAAGAAACGACATTTAGTAATGTAATAGAACTGACGTAAAAATATTTATTGACTAAAAGTAAGATCGCGTAGTGAATATTACAACAGGAGATAAGATATTGCACACAAATATTTGCAGAACTAATGATACTTCGTAGGTAGAGAATAATGGAAGCTCACAAAGGGTATGTGTGAACAATAATACATGGCTTTGAAATCTATATCAAGGTAAATATGCAAAAGTGACACAAGGAAATACACATGGTCACTTTACAATGGAGATGTGTACGCACAAAAGATAAAAGACAGTGCTGGATGTATATTGTGGCGCTGCTATGTAAACAGTACAATGAAAGTATGAGCACAATCTCTAGTTAATGCTAAATACGTATTGTAGCGCTAAATATGGAAAGTACAATAGAAGTATGTGTATGATATAGATTAATAGACTACTGAATCTGTCATCTGATCTTATATGTAGACAGTGTGTACGAACACCGTAAAAACAATGCTCTGAATGTGTATCACAACACTTATGTAGCAGCACTTAAGGAATAGGCATACAATGTAGATAATTGAATAATGTGAATTAAGTCCTTATACTTTGCGGTGTCCTGATGGGTGTTTTGGCAAGTGTCACCTTAGGCAGGGGTACTGGGTTAGCTCTTAGGACTTAGAGATCATATAAGAACTTATGTCTTGATTTGGAAAGTGGCTTCATCTGTGGTAGTTTTGGTGATGTGTTCATTTACTCATGGTGTTTCCGGTTCCGTATTTTGGTTCTGTTGAAATTCAACTAGTAATGGTTGTTCTACTGCTGTACTCGTGTACTTATGGTGGCTATGGTGATGTATTCATCACTAGAACCATCATCAGTACATGAATACAAAACCAAAATCATCAGCAGTACATAAATAGAACAGCAGAGCCATCAATAATACAGAAATAAATCACCAGACCCAATGTAAATAGTACCTGACTATATTAACGTGGTTCTGCTGAGTGATATATTCATGTACTGATGGTGGTTTTGTTAAGTACTTACAAGAACCAAGCTTTGTACAGTCCAATGATATAATTATATATGGGTCTGACTTGACATTTAGAATGGATCAAATAAACCTACAACTCCCAGTGTGTCCTTAAAGGGACTCTATCAGCATAGAATGATTGTGCAAACCAAATACAGGCACTTGGTACATCATGGTGGGGCCAATCATTTCAACACACCTTCTTACCTGCTTGTTTTCCCTCTATTTACTCCATTCTCTGGCACTATGAAGCTAGGGCTGTCAATCACAGAAAAGGGACGGGTGGAGGTTGAGAGAAAACAAGCTGGATGGAAGGTGAAAAATGATTAGTCCCACCATGATGTACCAGCGCCTGTACTTTGTTTACACAATTATCCTGTGCTGACAGATTCCCTTTAACAATAGTAAGGAGATGCTTTGCGTTATCAGACTTTGGTTCCTGTATGATCCGAAGTCTTGATGAGACCTAGTATCACAAATAATTACATCTGGGTACTTTTCTATAGGTGATTTTTTTTTTTTTTTTTTTTTAATAGGAGTTTTTTTCTGTTGATCATCTTGTCCAGATGCCATGATTACTTTTCACATCCACAGCTAGTCTCTGCAGACTTACTTCTTGTCCAGTCTTCTGCAGCACATCTCAACACGGTGCCCTTAAAAATAAGTGTCATTAAAATGCCCTCTGCAAAAAACATTTTGCCCATAATAAATAAGTCTCCTATGGTATATGGCCCCCACGCTGTCTACCTTAATAATTTATAACCACTACACTATTTGCCATCATGAGCTATACCCGCCACATGCATGAAGCACGCCCTATACTGTGGCTGTCCCCTCAAGTTTTCCCTTACACTCTCAATATCTCCACACTGTCCCGCTGCAATGTTGACCTATCTCCATGTCCATTTTGTGCCCCATCTAAACACTATCCTCTCATTCTGTCCTCTGTAAACTCTACCCGCTCCTCACACTGACAGACATGGTGTGATGGTCTCCACAGCAGTCACCCATTATATATTATATCACCTACAGCCCCCATTCAGTGGCAAAATAATATAAAAATTAGGAAATAAATCACTTAATCCAGGTTCCCTGTAAACCTCGGCCATTGTGTCCTCTTGTTATGTTGAATAGCAGTGGGAGCTACACTGCGCAATGCAGTGATGTCAGGCGCCTGCAGGCTAAGGTTTTTGAGGGGTTTTTTTTTCTGTTTTTTTTTTTTTTAAGGCAGGAGGTAGCGTTCTAGGCTAGTGCCTACCTCTTTTGTCCCAGCCACACAACACCACATCACATGACCACTGGATCAAGAACCATTTCTTTCTGCTGAGGCTGCACTGTGATTAGATTTCCTTCTATATTCTCCGAAATTAACAAATAGATTATAAATATGCAGCTATGGAGACTTAAAGCACCACTCCAGCTTTTTTTTTTTTTTTTTTTTTTTTATTTTTCTTTTATGATTGAATGCTGGTTTTTAAAAGTTGTCCACTACTTTTAACATTGATGGCCTGTCCTTAGAATAGGTCATCGCTGTCTGATCGGCAAGGGTCCGACACCCAGCCCCTCTGATGATCAGCTGTTGTCCAGGCCGGCGGCAGCAGGTGCTCGGTCTTTTGATAGTAGTCGCAGGCGGGTACTTTTCATTCGCCTCCTATTGATTTGCATTTAATTGTCCCTTTCCCTGGTCTTATACTTACCCGCTACTGTCTTGACCTTCTATCGCCACCACTTCCGACGTTCTCCAGCAGTTTGTGACCTACCAGATTTACCCAGAATTTGCTATGTTGAGCTAGAGTTCACTTTTTAATACAAGTCTGTGAGAGACTCATTGGTGAATAGACTTGCATTGAGCGCTTGTGACTGTTACTTCTGACTTACAGCAGACAGAAGTTGCGGTCACAAAATGGCGCTACGTGACTAAGCGGTGCCGATTTTAAAAGGTGAAGATGCCAAAGGGTAAATATAAGACTAGAGTCAGAGACCTTAGATCAGTATCACCACTCCAGCACTGAAGAAAGAAAAAATAAAAGCAAACGCCAGCGGTTTTGTTTTAACTTTGTGACTGGCATTGAGGAGTCTCATCATCATTATTTTTGATGAGAGCTGCTGTCCTCTAAAATTCGGACGTACATACCTTAGAGCTTTGAATGAACATTGAAATTCGGAGGTACATTGATTCCTTAACAAAATTTTGGCATTTTGATCTTTTTGTTTCCAGTATTTACCATATGAGTTAATTAATTTTTGTCATACTTCTGTGGATGCAACAATGCAGTATTTTATCAATTTCTTTTTAAAGAATGAAAAGGGGATTATACAAAGGTTTCTTTTTCATTTTAACTTTGTTTTAGATTTGCGATAGGGGACTTAAATCCACGATCATTTCATCACACACAATGACATTCTCCACAGACTTCAAGCAGGGCTTCATTGAACTTCCTATGAGGTGTAAGAGGGCGGCCTTTTGGGGCCTTCTGTAAGCCCCTGGCTGCTATGCCAACCCACCACCCCATTGACATTCTGCATCATGGGGGAACCGATGAGAGGCGGTGCACAAACACAGTGGCAATCACACAATTTAAATGCTGCTGTCTGATGGTGGCATTTCTATGGCTAAGCAGCTGAGATCAGAGCTAGCTCTGGCTTCTGCTGTTACAGGAACAATATTGGCTCCTTAGGCTGGTTTCACACTACGTCTTTTTAACATCCGTTGAAAACGTTATTTTAGCGGAAGTACGGATCCAGTGCAAATGCGTTTTCATTTCAATGCATTTGCAATGGACTCGCGTCCACCTGCGTTCACCTGCGTTTGCGTGCGTTATAGTGCGGATCCGGTGACTTGCAGTTTTTTAACATGTTTCAAAAACGCTACTTGTAGCGTTTTTGAGCTGCGTCAAAATACTGCAAGTCACCGGATCCGCACTATAACGCACGCGAACGCAGGTGAACGCTGGCGTGCTGATAGACAGGATCCTGCTTTTGTACTGAGCATGCCCAGAAAGTACTGAGCATGCCCAGAACCAGTCTCGCGTGATCTGTCTCTCTCTCCTCCTCCCTCCCTCACCCTCTCTCTCTCTATCTGTCTTTCCCCCTTCCTCCCTCCCTCCCTCTCCCCCACCTGAGAGCTGCGGACACTCGTAACCAAGGTAAATATCGCGTAACCACTTCTCTTAGTTACCCGATGTTTACGTTGGTTACGCGTGCAGGCAGCCCTGCTCCTAGCAGCTGCAGACACTCGTAACCAAGATAAATATCGGGTATCCAAGGCCGATGTTTACCTTGGTTACCAGCGTCTGCAGCTGTCAGAAGCCGGCTCCCAGTCTAGCTCCCCTCACTCCCGATCACATGACTCCAATGCCCGCCCCTAAACATCCAGTGCAGGATCCTGCAAAATAACATATGCGTTTGCATACGTTATTTGCTGTAAAAGCAGGATCCGTACTTCCGCTAAAAAAACGTTTTCAACGGATGTTAAAAAGACGTAGTGTGAAACCAGCCTTAGCCTGCTTAATATACCAGCACACAATAACTCGCATATACGTCATTGTTGGGAAGGGGTTAAGAATCCATAAAAACAAACATACAAATTTATTGACAGCCATTCAGGTTACTTAATCAGTGAAATGCAAAGAGGCTTTGTACACTTTCTTAAAGGGGTTGTCCAACTAGCAAAGTGCATTTTAATCAATAGGTCCTGGATGGAATCACAGATGATTATTTCTGTGAGGTAAAACATTTCTCTGTCTGTTATTAAATTTGTTTACCTCACACAAACCAGCAGCTGTGATCTCATACTGTTCTGACGGTATAATCTTTTGCATCCTCCCTGGCCTAGATGATGTACGGTCAGACACGGCCATTACACAGAACATAGTAGGAACACCTATAGAAGATTATCTCAGTACTGGAACTTTTTTTTTTTTTTTAACACATCCAATTGTGGAACTTATTATTCCAAGATCTATTGATTAAAATTAACTTTGTTTGTGGGAAAGCTCATTTAAGCCTTTAAGTAGCCTAGGCTGACAGCCACTTCTGCTGACTCCATCATATGCAGGCACAGCCTGTTTGTTAGATTAAAGGGGATAAGCTGCTGTTAGGCACCTTCTGACTGTCCAATGCACTGTACTGATGAAACTGCTCATAACTGAGTCCATTACGGTAATTTAGCGGTGTTTCATGAATGGTTCCCAATATGTGAAGTAAATCTTTCCTAACACAATCAGTCGACTCCTTCTCATTGGCAGAATATATTATTTGCCATGAGTGCTAATCTGGGGGGACGTGAACTGCTGATTGCAGTCAAAATGTCAGCATTTTTATTACTTAAACAAAAGAAATAAAAAATTTATTTAAATGTTAAAAAACAAAGAAAAAAAAATGGATCTGAGCTCATCGTTTACTCCAGAGAATGCAGTTGTGGGCTGTTCAGTAGGCTGTGTGCCCACGCTGCGGAAAATGCGTGGATTTTGCTGCGGATTTCTAGCGGAAAAGCTACAGATTTTCCAGAAATCTGCAGCACAGCTACTCCCCAGCCATTTCTATGGCATTTGGGAAATGCTGTGCCCACGCTGCGGATTTTTCCGCAGTGGAAATCGTGCGGATTTTCGTGCGGAAAAATCTCCAGCATGTCAATTATTGTTGCGGATTTTCAGGCGGATTTTGCCTATTCAATTGAATTAAAAAAAAACCGCAAAATCCGCGTCAAATCCGCACAAAATCCGCACCTATGAAAGGGTGTGGATTACGGGGGAAAGCTGCAGATTTTGATGCAGAAAAATCCGCAGATACAGAGTCCCGTGGGCACATAGCCTAAGGAATCCTGATCCGGCTCCCAGGTGAAGACAGTAAATTAGAAACTGAAAGTGAAGAGTGTTGTGGACCAGCACTGATGTAGGGAAAATCACAATTTATTTCTTTTTGTTAAAGTATACAGGATGTTGTTCTACCTGGTTCCTTTATAGGGTTAAATTGATGTTGGATCATGTGTCTGAGACGTAGAACTTTCTTTATACGTATGGTCTCATGTATAAGTGCAAATTATTGTTCACCGGTAATGGGTTAGAAACAGGTAGGCCAATGTTTTACTGTTATTACTTAACACTAGAAGTCCCAGAGAGGGGTCATTTAACATTTTTACCTTTTGGAACCCAGGGAGCTCGAAATTTCTGGGACTTCTAGTGTTAAAGCATACAAGACGATAACTAAATTTCATCTTCAGCAGTGCCGGTTTACAACGCTCTAACTTTTCCAGTTTATTGAAATTTTTACTTCTATAAACTACCTTCTGATGCTTATATAGTTTATGGATGTTGACACTGTGTTTCTTTTTCTCTTGAGATTGTGGAATTGCCAATTACCGAACGAGATGTGGAACGTGAGCATTTAGTTCAGCTTAAGAAGTGGAAAGAAGAGTACGGAGAACTGCAATGCAAATCACCCACTCGTTTGCATGGGGCCAAAGCCATCAGTGACGCTGAGCCCGTGGGTCACAAGCCTCTCGTTCACTCCCCGTCCATTATTCTTCCATCAAATTTAAGTTCTGGGAAGAAATCCAAAGACCAGAAACAGGAAGAAAAGGAACTTGAAAAGCAAAGGGCTAAGGAGATGAAGGAAAGGGAAAAGATGGAGAAGGAGAAAAAGAAGCTAGAAAAGAAAAAGAGTAAAGGGAAAGGTGACCAATCCAATGGCGCTATGAAAGAGGAGAATGGTGGTGAGGGGACCAGAGAACACCGGCAGGAACCGGTACAACCTTTGTTGGCCAAAGTAATCCAAAATGACTCTCTGAATGTGCACCAGTCCAATGAGAGCTTGTGCTCCAAAGAGAGTGAAGACACCTATTTATAGTTTCCACTTCCGTGAAATGCTCACTAAAAAGTCTACCCTTTATTGTTGTTCGGGAGTTCTCCAGCCCCTGTACCAGAGATCCCTACGTCAATCCCTAACAGAAGCAGCATTAAATCAATTGGAGACAGTAAAGCAAGACAAAAAAGCTGTAAAGAAAATTATTTGTGGAATTGGTCTCCAGGTCCTAACGTTTTTCTACTTCCAAAAAGTCATCATTGCCTAGGGAACACAGAACCTCTATTATGTTTGTTGTTGGGTTCTTTATGCTGGTAATAGACTGGACTAGCTGGGAATACCATCCAGTATTGGCTGCAAGGGGATCATGTCTGTATTTTTGACTGATGGGAAAATGGGTGCGTTGTCTACACCCTGCTGTCTATTCCATTCCAGATGTTTTGCTCCTGAAAGTGGAACATCGTCTTCTATGCACAACGAGTTTATTGTTTAACTACATGGGACCAACCAGAGAAATGAAACAGATAGGCCCCTTCCTCCATGCAACAGACACTCTTTGTACCAATAAACAGATTAAAGAAGAATTAATTTTGCTCTACATTGCCACACAATAGAGTGCCTGTTCAGTCCCTTCATAGTCTTATTAGATCTTGTACAAGAGGAAATGGAAATTTGCATCTTGGGTCTCTGCAAGAGCTTCTATGAATGAACTGTATGCCCCAAAATATATGACCCACCAACACTATTCCACAACCCTCCTGATGCTACAGGGAGGGGCCTGTATTTCACAGTGTATTATAGTTACACTAAACACAGCCAAGCAGGAATATTTATTTATCTATGGTATTAGCTCTTGCAAAAAAATAAAGATGCTTGCCAATATTTAGAGTTCAATAAAATTGTGGTATTCCTTTTTGCCATACTTGTATTAGTCATTCTATAAGGGAACTATCATTGCATTAATAAATCTACCATACGTATTGTAAAGCTGACCACAAGATAACAGGTAAAAAGGTCATTTAGGACTTATTTTTGTGTATTGGGTAAAGCACTAATGGGCAGGTAATTGCCAGTGATTCTGCTGCTTTATTTAACCTCCCATCAACAGAGCAGCTCCTTCTCTTCCAGTCTGCTCTGTTGATGGGGCGTCTGTGCTGATGTCATGGTGATTGACAGCTGGCTTCCTGTAGTTAGGGGTACTTCTCACATAGCGAGATCGCTGCTGAGTCACTGTTTTTGTGACGCACCAGTGACCTCATTAGCGATCTCGCTGTGTGTGACACTGAGCAGTGATCTAGCCCCTGCTGTGAAATCGCTGCTCGTTACACACAGTGCTGGTTCATTTTTTGGACGTTTCTCTCCCACTGTGAAGCACATATTGCTGTGTTTGACAGCAAGAGAGCAACGATCTGAATGTGCAGGGAGCTGGCTTCTGGCAGCCTGTGGTAAGCTGTAACCAAGGTAAATATCGGGTAATCAAGCAAAGCCCTTTGCTTGGTTACCCGATATTTACCTTGGTTACTAGCGTACGCCGCTCTCAGGTGCCACCGCTGGCTCCCTCCACACGTAGCCGGAGTACACATCGGGTAAATAAGCAAAGCGGTTTGCTTATTAACCCGATGTGTACTCTGGCTAGGAGTGCAGGGAGCAGCGCTAAGCAGTGTGCGCTGGTAACCAAGGTGAATATCGGGTAACCAAGCGAAGTGCTTTGCTTGGTTACCCGATATTTACCTTAGTTACCAAGCGCAGCATCGCTTCCACGCTTCGCTGCTGGCTGGGGGCTGGTCATTGGTCGCTGGTGAGATTTGCATGATTGACAGCTCACCAGCGACCATGTAGCGACGCACCAGCGATCCTGACCAGGTCAGAAAGCTGGTGGGATCGCTGGAGCGTCGCTAAAGTGTGATGGTACCCTTAGAGTGGGGAGCTGGCTGTTGATTAGCATCACATCAACAGAGATGTCCCATTGATAGAGTGGAAGAGAAAACCCTGTTCTGTTGATGTTACACCACCAGGGGAATCACCAAGAGGAACAATCCCTTAGTTCTTAGCCCATACACAAAAATTAGATCTTGATAATCCCTTTTTAATATAAGTATTAGAACAGCTCAATCATTAATACAATAATTATACCAACACTGACATGTATGGGTATGTGCATACTGCACACACAGAGGTTTTCCACTCAATACCAGGCGTTATTTTTCCTGAAGCGCATTCCTTGGCATCTTTCTGGTCATTTTTGCTGAGTCTTTGCCTCCTCCCCCTTTTTTTTTTTTTTTTTTTTTCCTCAAAATATACAGAGCCTTGCGAAAGTATTCAGCCCCCTTGAATTTGTCAACCTTTACCCACATTTCAGGCTTCAAACTTAAAGATAAATGTTTTAAATTTAATAGTGAAGAATCAACAGGTGGGACACAATTGTGAAGTTGAACGAAATTTATTGCTTATTTTAAACTTTTAAAAAAAAATAACTGAGAAGTGGGGCGTGCAATATTATTCATCCCCTTTTAAGTTAATACTTTGTAGCGCCACCTTTTGCTGCGATTACAGCTGCAAGTCGCTTGGGGTATGTCAGTTTTGCACATCGAGAGACTGAAATTCTTGCCCATTCTTCCTTTGAAAACTGCTCGAGCTGAGTGAGGTTGGATGGAGAGCGTTTGTGAACACAGTTTTCAGCTCTTTCCACAGATTCTCAATTAGATTCATGTCTGGACTTTGACTTGGCCATTCTAACACCTGGATACGTTTATTTTTTTTAACCATTCCATTGTAGATTTTGCTTTGTTTGGGATCATTGTCTTGTTGGAAGACAAATCTCCGTCCCAGTCTCAGGTCTTTTGCAGACTCCAGCAGGTTTTCGTCAAGAATAGTCATGTATTTGGCTCCATCCATCTTCCCATCAATTTTAACCAACTTCCCTGTCCCTTCCTTAGAAAAGCAGGCCCAAACCATGATGCTGCCACCACCATGTTTGACAGTGGGGATTGTGTGTTCAGGGTGATGAGCTGTGTTGCTTTAACGCCAAATATATCGTTTGGCATTGTGCCCAAATAGTTTGATTTTGGTTTCATCTGACCAGAGCACCTTCTTCCACATGTGTGGTGTCTCTCCCAGGTGGCTTGTGGCAAACTATAAACTACTTTTTTTATGGATATCCTTGAGAAATAGCTTTCTTCTTGCCACTCTTCCATAAAGGCCAGATTTGTGCACTGTACGACTGATTGTTGTCCTATGGACAGACTCTCCCACCTCAGCTGTAGAGCTCTGCAGTTCATCCAGAGTGATCATGGGGCCTCTTGGCTGCATCTCTGATCAGTCTTCTCCTTGTTTGACATGAAAGTTTGGATGGACAGTCGGGTCTTGGTAGATTTGCAGTGGTATGATACTCCTTCCATTTCAATATGATAGCTTGCACAGTGCTCCTTTGAATGTTTAAAGTTTTGGAAATCTTTTTGTAACCAAATCCAGCTTTAAACTTCTCCATAACAGTGTCACGGACCTGCTTGTTGTGTTCGTTGGTCTTTATGATGCTCTCTGTGCTTTAAACAGAACACTAAGACTATTGCAGAGCAGGTGCATTTATACGGAGACTTTATTACACACAGAAGGATTGTATTTATCATCATCAGTCATGTATGACAACATTGGATCATTCAGAGATCCTCAATGAACTTCTGGAGTGAGTTTGCTGCACTGAAAGTAAAGGGGACGAATAATATTGCACGCCCCACTTGTTTGATTCTTCACCATTAATTTAACATTTTTTATCTTTATGTTTGAAGCCTGAAATGTGGGTAAAGGTTGAAAAATTCAAGGGGGCCAAATACTTTCACAAGGGACTGTATATAAACTCCTTAACAATCAAGGACTTACCAGTACGTCCTAAATCATCAAGGGGGTAATCACCTTCGGCTATTGCAGTGAGCCAGCGGTGATTCCTGCACGTTAGCTGATTTGAGTAGCTGACGTGTGCCGCACAGGTGGACGCCGCAATTTTTGTGCAAAATGCAATAACAGGCAATCAAAACGTAGCATCTGTGCAAAAATGATACCATTAAAAACATCAGCTTGAGATGCCAAAAATAAGCAGTCACTGAGCCATAGATCCTGAAACATGAAAACGCTACAGGTCATGGAAAATGGTGCAAAAAGTGGTTTGGGGCAAACTTCTGAATTTTTTAACCCCTTAGATAAAAGTAAACCTATATATGTTTGGTGTCTATGAACTCGTACCAACCTGAGGCATCGACACCAACACATCAGTTTTACCATAGAGTGAACACAGTGAATAAAATATTCCCAAAACATTCAAGCAGTCACACTTTTTTTTGCAATTTTTCCGCACTTGGAATTTTTGTGCCATTTTCCAGTACACTATATGGTAAAACTTATGGTTTCATTTAAAAGTACAACTCGTCCCACAAAAAAGAAGCCTTTATATGGCAAGATTGACGGAAAAATAAAAACTGAAAGGATTGTGCTTATTCAGCTGCATGTTGAGGTAGGCACCAGAAGCAGTTACAGTAAAACATCTAGGTTGGTTTATTTAGACTCCATAAACCGGACAGGAAATCAAGAACAGTTTTTCAGCATTAAGTGAAAAATAAAGCAAATAGTCCACACAATAGTACGAGCTCATGGTCCTTAGCAGAGAGAAACAATGCTGTAGGTCTGCACACCTCCACACATACACTCTCAGAAGAAGCAAAAAAATGGAAAATCGACTGGGCGTGAAGGGGTTAACTGTATAAATGAGTGGCTTTCACTGTTTATCAGTTTCAAAGCCTTTAGAAGCTAAAGGTGAAGATATAAACAGCAAGTCATCTTGGCATTGCAGTGCATGCGTTAGTTCTTTTTAACATCTTTCAAGCATCTTATCAGATACATTTTAGGTGCAACCCATCAAAAAAAAAAAATCTTAGGTGCACAAACTCTAAAGGGGGCTTTACACGGTAGCGCTATCTCTAGCAATTTGTAGCGATAGCAAGCGTGTAAGTACCCGCCCCCGTCGCGCATGCGATTTGTTTGTGATCGCTGCCGTAGCGAGCATTATCACTACGGCAGCGTCACACATACCTGGTCGGCGGCGTCTCTGTGACTGCCGAACAATCCCTCCTTCAAGGGGGAGGGACGTTCGGCATCACAGCAACGTCACTAAGCGGCCGGTGAATCAAAGCGGAGGGGCAGAGATGAGCAGGACGTAACATCCCGCCCACCACCTTCCTTCCACGTTGTGGCCGGCGGCAGGTAAGGAGACGTTCCTCGCTCCTGCGGTGTCACACATAACGATGTGTGCTGCCGCATGAGCGATGAACCACCTGGATAAACAACCCTTACCGATTTTTGAGTTTGGGACGACCTCTCCATGGTGAACGATTTTCACCATTTTTAAGGTCGCTGGTCAGTGTCACGCTGCGATATCGTTAGTGACGCACATCCGGCGTCATTAACAACTTGACCCCAACCTTAATGATATCGTAGCGTGTAAAGCCCCCTATAGTCTAAAGTCGAAATATTAATCACAGTACCTGTTCCTCAGAAGTTACGGAAACTAAAGCTGGCTGTCCAATTCTATATTCAGATCTTTGTTTGTAGTGGTCGGAGCTTGGATGGAGTTATTCCTGTGTCAGTTATACACTCTTGGGAAATTCTTAAACTGATTATCCAGTGAAAATAAGTAGTTAATAACGTATTGATTGGTGGGGGTGCAAACATTTGGGACCCCCAATTGATTGGCAAAACTGTGCGCCTTTTTCAGCTTTAGAATGAAGTGGCAATGCACGTGCTCGACCGCCAATCCAGTCATACTCTAAAAACCAAGCACAGCACTCAGCAACCACATAGGAAATGAATGGAGCAGCAGTTGAGTGTGCGCACTGCCACTTTATTCTAAAGGGGTTAAAAGTGTTCCATTCTGCCAAGTGTGATCAATCAGCCCCAGTCGGGTCAATAAATTATCAATTGTCATCTGCCAGTTCCTTTAGGCCCATTTCACATGTCAGTGGAAAAACAGACGTTCTTCACTGACGTGTAAAACACGCACATGTCCCTCCGTGTGCCGTGATTCATGGCACACGTGGGTTGTCTATGTGCAATCCGGGCTCCGTTCTCCGTGGTCTGTGATTGCACATAGAGATCAACTCACCTGTGCCCGCTCTCGCTCTCCATGGTGCTGAACGCTCCTGCGGTGCAGCATCCGGCCGGCGCTGACCCCCGCAGCAGCTGCTTCTGGGTCGGCTGTATCGTGCATTCATGAATATGCACGACAGTAATGAGCCGGCTCTGAAGCAGCAGGCAGAACAGGCTGCACAGAGCGTCGCTGGTGCCGGGTGAGCAAAAATGATTTTTATTTTATATGCACGTTTTTTTCTGGCACATGTTTCACGCATTACACCACTGCGTGGTCCGTGGGACATCAGTGATGCCAGAAAAAAACTGACATGTCTCCGTGCGGCAATCACGGACACACGGGTACGCCGCACAGAGACAAGGTCAGTGTAAAATCACTGATGTGTGAGCAGACCTATTGATTATAATGGGTCTGCGTATGTCAGTGATTCTGGTACATAGAAAAAAAGCACAAACGTCCCAGAATCACTGACGTGTGAAACAGGCCTTAGTTTGTAGAAAGGGATTCACTGTTCAGAATTTGAATCTTTCAGCCAGAGTAGATAATTGAGCTGTGATTGACAGCATCTGGGAGGGGGTGAGAGAGTATACCTGAGATGACTGTGAAATCTCTGCTTTGTAGTTTACAGGGTATATTCTTCACAGTGCGTGCTATAGGAAACAGATCTGAATGTTTGCAGAAAACTAACACCACAAATTGGAAATGAGCATCAGAATCAGCAGAGCTCAGGAAGTTTTCCAAGAAATAACTTTGGTAAAGAAAAAAAAAACAAGTGATAGTTTGTTTTTTTTTGTTTTTTTTTTTAACAGGGAAACTATTAGAAAATATTGTTTAAATTTTTTTTTTAAAGTATTGTTTAAAATATATAGCCACTGGTTTTTTCCTTACTAATAATATATATGGTGTATGTGTATATTTATTTTTATATAATATATAATTTATTATATTTTTCACATTGGCCATTAGGGCTGTTTTAGACACTTACTACGGTACTTGTCCTTTCAGGAAGAGGTCTCAGGACTTTTGCCATCAGGCCGGATTAGAATGATCGGTTACCCCTCTGCATCACTGATGACAAAGGAACCACCAGTTACACAACTCATCCTGCTCCCTCTCACATCCTTGACCTTGGCACAGGCTCCTTAGTCACAATCTTTTGCATTGAGGTGTCTATGTACATGTTTGGTTACCTTTTAAACTTTGAATTCCTATTGTTATAGGAAACAAATCAACAGGATTTTCGTATATAACAGAAAGCCAGTGCTATACTGGACTATATGGAGAAAAATAATCCTCTCCTGCAGGCTAAACCCCCCACCAACTGTCAAGGGATTGGAATCTACACTAAAGTTTCTAGTTTTCATTCGAGCTGCATACCCAATATTGCACCTTTAGAAATAGATTTCCCACCATCTAATTCACAAAGGCAAAGAAATCAAACTAAAAATGTCCATAAATTGTGTAATAATTAGAAATAACACAGGAGAAAAAGTATTGAACACATGAAGTTCAAAAAGCCATGGAAAGTCCTGATATCGCCCCCAAAATGACATACTAAAAGTGAACTTTGGATGGGGGAACATTGTGGTTTGGGGCTGTTTTTCAGCATACGGCACTGCTAAACTTCATATTGAAGGAAGGATGAATGGACAAATGTATTGAGACATTCTTGCTAAAAGTCTGCCATCTACCAGGATGATGAAGATGTAACGAGGGGTCATTTCAGCAAGACAATGTTCCCAAATACACAGCCAAGGGAACACATTTGTTTTTAGATAAAGAAAATAAAGCTTCTATAATGGCCCAGCCAATCGCCTTACATGAAACCAACTAAAAATGTATGGAATGAACTAAAGCTCAGAGTTCATAGGAGTCCATGGGACCTTCAGGATTTGAAGAGTGTTTGTGTCGAACAAAGGGCCAAAATCACACCTGAGCAATGCATGCAACTAGGTTCTCCATACAGCAGGCATTTTGATGTCATCCTCAACAAAGGCATTTGTACGTATTAAATTCAGTAAGCGTGTTCAATACTTTTTCCCTGTTCTATTTCTTTTATTACACATCACTTAATTTATAGACATTTATGGTTGGATTTCTTTGTGTGGACTGGATGGGTTGTTACAGTCATCTATTGAAATTCATGGGAATAGCTCCATTAGAAATATAATTACTGGGAAAAGTGGTGACGTGTTAAATACTTATTTCACCCCCCCCCCACGTGTATATCTATGTGTGTGTATGTGTATAGAATATATATATAGATCAAATAAAAGCACACCAAACTGCAGTGGAAAGCCAAGGGGGTACAGAAGATACAGTATCCTAAGCCTGTGATAATACGGAATGTTTCAGATGACCTCTGCACGTTTTGACATCCTAGACTTTTTGCACATGGTGTCGACGGAGTATGTTTACCCGCACATATGCTAAACACATTCATATTCCCACCAAACCCCCACCACCACTATTTCATAGATTCGGCACTCCTCAGGTTTTCCATTTGACTGGCTGCATTATGTGATGTAATAGTAGCCAAAATATAAATATAGAATTTGGTATCCATTTTTTTTCCCATTTCAATTTACAATGGAATTCTATGGGCTATTTCCGCCATTCACATTAAGTATACACATTTGAATTTAATGGAAGCTAAAAAAAAATCTAGTGTTTACAAAAGCCTTTTTTTCTACACAGCTTAAATAGGGTCAATAACCATAACTGTATTTTTTTATCAAAAACCTATAAAAAGCAGTCTGAGCTCACAACTAGTGATGAGTGAGCACTAAATTGTTTGAGTGCTTGGTACTTGAATCGAGCAGGTCAGACGAGCAGACTGGCTCGAATCGAGTAACAAGCATAATGGAAGTCAATTGGAAACGCAAGCATTTTTTAGGAAGACCCTACCAGGAAGGCTGAAATGGATGGAAACAACACTCAAATAGAATAGGAAAAGCATGGGCTTGGACGCATCTCTGACTCCCAAGTTGTTACTGGGAAAAATGTTGTCAGAGTTTTACTCCACTTTTACGGACTGACAATAAAACATACAAAACCAAAGATAAAATAGATTTTAGAGGAAAATTTGTTAGGAAATATTCTTTCCTTTTATAATGATTTGTATATAAGGCAAAATTAAAAAGAGAAAAAAAACCCACCTCCTCCACCCCTTAGTAGTCAGGCCATCTCTCGCTGTATTTACCCATTGCCTTTGACTACAGTAGATGACATAGTAGACGGGGCAAGAAATCTACACCCACTGGTAGTCACCAGTAAATGTAATTTTAACATTTTACCACTTTATCTTGGCATGACATGGTAACACACATCCTGGTTAATTTAAGAAGGAAGGACTCTGAAATTCACAAAACCTATGTGAACAATGCAAGAACTACCAAAAATTAGATGGAAGAGGGAGTAGATACATACACATTCTGTTAAAATTCTTAGGTAGTGAGACTCTTAAAGCCTATGCACTTAGTGCTAGGGCTGCCAAAAATTAGGAGGGACTGCAATACACCCTGGAAGAAATGTAGAGGAGGGTCTCGGCAAACATTTGGACTCTTAGACTCGTAAAGGGCTGAAAAACATTTACCTCTAGGGGGTATACATCTATATATGAAAGAGAATTGTAGAGGCAGGCCTCATACTCACCCTTGTAAAATAAAGAGCAAGGGTCGTATGATGACGTCTTGAAATTTGGAGCAAGGCTCGCCTGATGCCCTATAAATATTTTGAACAAGGGCCACATGATGATACTGTTGATCTGGTGGAGGAGGACAGGAAATAAGAAAAAATGAACTGTATAACTTTTTTGCCTATCAATGCTGAACAGACAGGATGAAGCTGGTGTGTGTAGTACCCTCTGTAGCCCAGTCAACCATCTCCTGTTCTTCCTCCTCAGCATCTTCCTCCTCATTATCACAGAATCAGTGCTGAGATGAGGCTAGGTTGGGTAGTATCACCCTTTGTACTTTCTCCTTCCATCTCCACCTGGTCCACATGCAAAGCTTCCTCTTTAAATGTGAGCAGCAAGCATTTTAGTAGACACAGAAGCAGGACGATTATGCTGATTATGGAGTCATCACCGCTCACCATCTTGGTTGATACTTACTGAGTCTCTGGCGCGGCTGTAACTGCTTACATGCAGCTCACCCTACTTCCGGGGCCGCTCATTCATATGCATTGTTTCCCCCGTCCTCCAGCCGTACGCTTATCTTTGCTGTGTATCAAAATAAGAGGGACGACGTGCTGCTTTTTTTTTTTAAATTATTTAGTTTTAAAAAATGGTGTGTGGTGCCCCTCCATTTTGATACCCAGCCATGATAAAGCCTGACAATTGGGAGTTGGTATTCTCAGGCTGGTGATACCAATGCTTATTGAGCCCCCACAGCCTAAAAATAGCATCCTGTAGACTCCCAAGATTGTCGCATTCATTAGCTGTGACTATCCCGGATCTTTACAAATCTTTTCACGATTGCCCTGGTGTGGTGGCAATCAGGGTAATAAGAGGTTAATGGCAGCTCACAGCTGCCACTAAGCCCTAGATTAGTAATGGGAGATATCTGAGAACACCCCATTACTAATATGTAAATGAAAAGAAATAAACACAAACCCCCAAAAAATCCTTTATTTGAAATAACATACAAAAAACTCCACCCTCTTTCACCACTTTTCTAGCCCCCAAAAGATCCAGGTCTGACGTAATCCACACGAGGTCCCACGACGATTCCAGTATTGCTACACCTGAAGTAACAGCGTGCGGCCACAGAACATGACCTTCCACTGTGAGCTTCAGGCAAAGACTGAGCCACACGATGCACGGTGACATCACTCAGGTAGTTTGCAGTTACAGCTAGAGGTTCCCATGATCCCTCACCTGGGATCATAGTTAACCTGACCTCAGTAAACTCAGTGACCTCACTTTAGATGAGGTCACTGAGTTCACAGACCTGCATCTCCTGACAGAAAACTGAGTTTTTTTGCCAAGAGATGCAGATTTGGGGCTGAAATTTCAAAAGCATATTCCTGCACCCAATCTACACCTCCTGACAAAGAAAGCATCACTACTGCATGTGGTAGGATGCGATTTTTTTTTTTTTTTTTTTTTTTTACAGGACGTGTAGATTGGGTGCACGAATATGGTGTAAAAATTGGACCAAAAATGAAAAAACAAAAAAACATTTTTGATGCTGTTTTGGTGCAGTTTTTACAAGGAGGTGCAAATTAAATTTGGTGCAGAAATTTTGTGCAGACATTTCAGCACCAAATTTGCACCTCCTGGCAGAAAACCGCTCTGACACGGCATGAAAACTGTTTTGTTTTTTTTTTTGCATATTTGGGCCAAGAGATGCAAATTTGGTAATACATTTTTTATGCCATATTCATGCCCAATCTACACCTCCTGGCAAAAAAAACGATAAAAAAAATCATGCGGTGTGATGCATTAGTGATATGATTTTTTTTGCCAGGAGGTGTAGATAGGGTGCAGAAATATGGTTAAAAATTACAAAAATAAAATTACAAAATAAAAGATGAGACAAATTAGGTGGAGAAGAGAAACCATGATATACTGCATACTCAGCTGACCTATTACATGGACTTCTGACCATCTTCTTTCCCCTGAGACCTTTATGCTAGGCAATATGGTCAATGATTTAAATATTAAGTCACTGTGGGTTTACTCAATAGTACGACACCCACTGACTTGGTTGTCAAACTTTTCTTTTGGATTGCCTAACTTCTCTTGGCTATAACCTTGTTCTTTACTAAGAATGTTTCTTTGTACCCTGCACAAGTTCAATGAAAAAATACATTTGATAAAAGCACTGTCCAATATCCTAGCCACACTCTTCCAAAACAAAGGATTACTACCTAGGGTATGTGCACATGATCAGGACCCGCTGCATCCTGGCCTCGTTGGGTCCTGACCTCGTTGGGTCCTGACCTGTGGGGCCACGAGTCTCCTCAGGTTCGATTCGGGCTCAGGCAGTTGTGGTCTCTTGCTGTGTTCTTCCTGTGGAGAACACTGGTATCTCCGAAGCAAAGAATTGACATGCTTGTAGCTTGGAGAGCCGCACCACAGGTCAGTTAACACTGAGGGCAGTACATGCACAGTGGGCATGGGATTTCTAGAAATCCCATCCACTATGCTTGTACTGTACAGTGCAACGTTTTGGACGCAGCTGAAACATGATGCATCCAAAACACTGTGAACCCTGATCGTGGGCGCGCTGCCTTATTTAGTATATTTTAATACTGTTATCCACGTCCCTTTTCTAGACCCATTTAAAAACAGTTATAGACGGGACTGCTCCCAGGTTTAGTATGGCTTTCTGAGCCTGGTCCAAAGCTAATTTATTGTCAGTGATACCAATATTTCCAGTTAAAAACCATACATTTGCTTTGGTGCAAATGAAACTGACAACAGGAGCCCTGGAGAGATAACAAAACAACAACTCCCTCAAAAGTAAATGATTTTGGAGGCGTTGGGTACAGACTATTACCCTCTTCTTCTTCTCCTTGCTTTTTTTAGATTTGCATTTTGATAGAGTCTTGGTTACTATTGGTAACATGAGACAAAATCTTCAGCCCATCCAAGTTGCACACGTTGTCCAGTTCCTCCAAGATGTCGTATCCATATGTGCCGTTACATGAAGGTTTTCTGTGTTTCTATGCAGTAACAAGATCATGGAGCAAAATCCAGGACTTGTCCGTCGCACGATCAGCGCCGTACAGAGCTGTGCAAGGGCATCAACATAGTAGGGGGACTGATACCTTCTCATTTGTGCAAGCAGTAGCAGAACTGACCGAGCCCTACAAAATGATCTCCAGAGGGCTACTAGTGTGCATTTCTGAATAAACTGGCAGAAATAGACTACATAAGTGTGGAATGGGGACCCAACTACCTGAAGTAGCATTTACCAGAGAAAATCAGATTTGGATGGTCAGCCATTGGCTCATTCTCTTTACAGATGAAAACTGGTTCACACTGAGCACATGTAATAGATGTGAGCGAATCTGGACATGCCGTGGAGAACGTTATGCTGCCTGCAACATCATCTAGAAAGATTGGTGGTGGGTCAGTAATAGATTGGGGATCCATATATTGGAGAGTCTTACTAACCTGCAAGGTGTTTGTATGTGCTCCTGACTCTTCCCTGATTGCTCAGTTGATGACAGCTGTGAATCGACAGCTGGCAAGAAGACCATGGGTTATTAATGGAGGAGCGTCTATCAGACACCCCAATTACTAACGTGGTAAATATACAGATAAAAAACATAAAGGAAAAACATTGTTTATTTAAATAAAGACTCCCCCACATGCCCCCTTGTTCACCAATTAAATAAATAAAAAGAAATCCTCAAAGTTTCGACATAATCCAATGGTCTAATGTCCCACGACGCTCAACGAATCATATGGAGCTTTGATCTCAGAGCGAGGCTCCATAGGTCAAGTCCAGGCAATGACCCAGAATTTCTCATGTGTGGTGACAACTGTATGTGCTGCTATTTTTTAGCATGGGAGGGGCAAAGTAACCATGGGCCTTCCCCAGCCTGATAATACCAGCCCCCAGCTGTCTGCTTTAACTTGGCTGGTTATCAAAAATAGGGGACCCACCGTGTTTTTTCAAATTATTTAAAAAAACGTTGCCCCCTTTATTTTTCATAACCAGTCAAGGTAAAGTAGACAGCTGCAGGCTAGCTGTGTTACGCAGCCAGCACTTGCTTTTATCCCCAGCGATCTTAGAGAACTACTGTTCACCAATGTAAAAGACGTCCGTCAGCCCAAACAGACAGCATGAACAAAAAACATAGCCTTGTAGGTGATCTAGCCTTTATAAAAATTGCACCATTGCTGCCTCAGAACACACTTCATGTGGCCAAGAAGCTCAGTGCACAGTTGTGCCCTCTGGTCTGAATGGCTGCCTCCGTCCTTGGTGTTTGACAGCACTGGCTTGCCTGAGCTTTTTTCTTGCATGAGGAAACCAATGCTGTCAATTGCCTGAGAAGGAAGTTGGGACATGCAAAACCCATGGGCAGAATGGTGCACTGAGCGTGTGGGCCAAAGCAAGGGTGCACAGAGGCAGCAACGGGAACACTAAAGATGCCAATTTTTATTTGGTCATATGGTATGTGGCCGCTGTACAGGAGTGGAGTATTGTATTGGCTCTTGCCTTACCTGTGGATGCTGGCAGGTACATGGTGTACACCTGCTTTTATGCAACAATGGGACTTGCAAATCACTAATCAGCAACTCTAGGGCAAAAAATATAGATATATTTTTTAGTTTTATGCTAGTTAGAATCATGATGAAAATTAGAGCTAAAACACTGATAGAACTCAGTTTACATGTACTGTGTCCCCCCAAAAATGAGCCCTACCCCGAAAATAAGCGCTAGCAGGAATTTTGGCCTTTTCGGAGTAAGGATTAAAGGGAACTAGTTATGCTGTTTTTTCATATTAAACTGCCCCAATGTGTTTTACATTATGCAGTGTCACTATCATGGCTTACATTTTTTTCCATGTATTTTCTTAATAAAAGAGCTTATATGCTTAGGCGAATGCAGTTAATACCTTAGGGTTCAGTCATATCAGTCACTAGCTGTACTACCCGGCTTCGCCCGGGTTAATAACTGCTGTTAATGTCGCGGGCGGAGGAGGGGACGCCGCGCTCTCCCACTGCTCGGGTCCGGCTGGCACTGCGGCCTGCTGCTCGGTGGCTCGAGCGATGGGCCGGATCCCGGGGACTCTAGCGGCGCTCCTCGCCCGTGAGTGAAAGGGGGTTTTTGGGTGTGGGGTTTGTTTATTGTCCGTGACGCCACCCACGGTTGTGGTGATTGAATGTACACCACCGCTGCTCTGACTGGGGATCCCGGGAGGGATGGTATGGAGCAGCTTGATGTTAGTTCTCCCCTCCGTGGGTAGGGGGTTGGTTGTCCCGGGGCCCAGTGATGAGGTGGGTGATGCAGGGCTTGGTGGGGTGCAGGGACGCGGGGGCAGCGCTGTGCCTTGCGGCACTGTGGTACTCACTCAGCCTGAGACGATGACACAGTTCTCGGTAAAACACACGGCTGGAAAGACGGTTCCCACGGACGGCTGCACTTGCTTTCCCCAGTAGGTTACGGTGACGGTCCCTTTTTCCTACACCTAAGATGATGATGGTTGCGATGGGTTCCCACCGGTAACCCGCTCCCCGGCTTGGATATGGGCCGGAGGAGCCCTACTTTGCCCGCAGGCGCTGGCCCTGAGAAACTGGTGCCCTGGCGGTGGCGGTGTCTCTCTGTAACGGTTGGACTGTTGCCTTCAATCGGGACTTGGTTGTTGGGAGACAGTCGTCCCCTTCACTGACGGATTTGGCAAATTATGGCGACTCCTAGCCTTGCCTGGATCCGAAAGGCCCCTGCCACTGGTGCTGACTGTTCCTCGTATACTGCTCCAGACCGCCGGGTCACCACCCGTCCGCGGTCCTTCCAGCAACCTCCGAGCAGTCACCCCTGCGGACAATCACCGCCGTCTGCTGACCTTGCTGTCTCTCAGTCCGGGGCACACACCCGGACCAGCTTCAGGCTTTACAAACTGTCACTTTCACTTCCTAAACTCGACTCCACTCTAGCCCTCAGCTAGACTTCAACTCCTCTCACTTCCTCCTCCAAACTCTATCTTGCTTCCTCTCACTTTCACTTCCCTCACTTGACTGCCTGGTTTTCCCGCCTCCAGGGCTGTGAACTCCTCGGTGGGCGGAGCCAACCGCCTGGCCCACCCCCTGGTGTGGACACCAGCCCCTGGAGGAAGGCAACAAGGATTTTAGGTTAGCCTTGGTGTTCCTAACTGGGGTGTAGGGTGTGGTGGTGTTATCACCTGTGACCCCTGGCTTGCCCAGGGCGTCACATTAACAAAATAGAATGTATTAACAAAAATGTATTCTACACACAAACACCTCAAAACAAATAGATAGAAATGTAATTATAATGTCTGTCTCCCCCTCTATATATATCTCTCTGTCTCTCTCTCTGTCTGTCCGTCTCTTTCCCTGTCTCTCTCTTTCTCTGTCTGTCTCAATCTCTTTCCCTGTCTGTCTATCTATCTGTCACTTTCCCTCTCTTTCTCTTTCCCTCTGTCTCTTTTCCGTCTGTTTCCCTGTGTCTGTCTCTTTGTCTGTCTCTTTACCTGTCTGTGTCTGTCTCTTAACCTGTCTCTCTCTTTCCCTGTCTGTCTCTTTCCCTGTCAGTCTGTCTCTTTGTCTGTGTCTGTCTCTTACCCTGTCAATGTCTGCCTCTTTCCCTGGCTGCATTGTGACACGCCAACATTCCATATATGGGCGTAGCTGCACACTCTTCTGAAGTTCTGGCTGCACTGTGGCTCCCAACTCCATTCGCTTTAATGGAGGCAGGTTTTTTGGTGAATAACTGTAAAGAGCGGGGTTAAAATTTCCCCTCAGTACATAGCCCATGACGCTCTCGGGGTCCAGAAGTGTGAGTGTGCAAAGTTTTGTGGCTGTAGCTGCGACGGTGCAGATGCCAATCCCAGACATACACACACATACATACACACATACACACATTCAGCTTTATATATTAGATAGGGGTGGAGCTTTTGCTGGGATCATTAACTGTCAGTCAAGTTCAGCCAAAGTTCAGCCATGATTCTTTTTTGAACTAGGTAACACCCCCAGCATTGTATTAATTATACCACAGGTCCTTCACAAGCACTTCTCTGCTAAGCTTCGCCCATTAAGGCCACATGAGCGTGACATCACACAGGTCCTGCATAGACCATTTATAACAATGCAGAGCTCCGCCCAATAGTCACATGATCGTGACATCACACAGGTCCTGCACTGCCATTTCTCCTCTGCGGATCTCTAGAGCTCAGCATTTGAGAAGTGCTCAAATTATTTACCAAATTCAAAAAATAATCAGACCTGAACTTGACTGACAGTGAATGATCATTAGGAATGGTTATTACCAGAGATAGGTAGATATGCAGCAATTGGTAATAATATATAAAATTTAACTTTTATTCTATTTCTTAAAAAGACTCAAGGTCTATAATATTTTTCACCCGTGAATAGTGACCACACAGAAAAACGGACACAAGCAAGTTGAGTATTCAATTCAATAGGTATATAGAACCATATTAGAGAAAGAAAAAGTCAGATATCCAATACCCTCATAATCAAGGGTTAGTGTATTTACATGAATATATCCGATCTTTTTACCTCAAGTTGCCTTTTATCATCTGGCAGGAGCAGGGTCTCATATCTCACCCATCTGCTCCGACAGAAAAAAATATTACCTTAATAGGGCAAGATATACATTATCTATTTAGCCCAATGAAACAGCTAGGATATGCTCAATAGCCCTCCTTGTTCTCTTCCCAACGCGTTTCCTCTTATCGATTCATCAGGGGAAATTACCATTTGGAGGCATTTGGAGGCTGTAGTATGTAAAAGGTATAATGAGCTAGTGACCAATATAAGCGGTACTCAAGCAAAGAAAAAGACACCACTGTATGAATCCCCAGATTTAAAAGCGATATTATCTTATCAAAGGAGCATGCAATCAAATTCATCCTAGATGTGTGTTTCCATACACACCAGGTCTAGGGGCCGCGCTTCTTATGATGTCCACATGGATTACTAGGCCGCCGGCATTTTTATCCGGTCTCAATTGGCCTCGTTTTGAAAATCGCGCCCCATGGGACCCTGGTCACATGGCCATCGGGTCATAGTATCGCGTCATCATGGCCCGACATGTGACCATCGCGTCATGAAACCCGGTCACATGCCCAGGCCAGTTCCTGGCCAGATGCATGCTGGACCAGGATCATGTGTGTCGCGGTCACATGATCGCTACTTGGCCCTGCCTCCAAGCCCAGCTTACAGCAAAGGCGTACGGACCAATAGCGCTAGGAGAGGGCCGCGGTCATGTGACCTCCGTTCCGACCACGCCCCCAGCTTTTCATTTACAGACAATAAGGGATATCTTTTGGAGATATAAAACCCAAAACATCCAAAACAATCAGCGGTTAGGCTTATTCCCTAAGGGGGATATTGTATATGGAATATAGATCAATTTTTACAGCAGTAGTAAAATGTAATGCGATTCTCCCTTATGTCAAATCATAGCCATAGCTCCCTTATCATGTACATCCCATATAAGGAATTCAAGTACCAAAGGAAGGGGAATTTTATATTTAAGTATAGTCTTTTTCTTTACTTGGATTAGGTGATATTAATAAGGACGGATCCCGTCCAAAAAACAGCTGATCCACACCAATGGATTCAGAACATAGTATGGTATTTTTTGGTAAGCTCCTGAAACAACAGGACAAGAAATTACAATTAAGGAAAGAGGTTTTTTGTATATATGCATCTTCAAAAATGATACAAAGTACTTTACTTAGTAGAACAGCATTGGTCAACCCTCCAGAAAGACAAAAAAGGGGGGTAAAAAGATTATACCAGATGACCCTAGTAGACAGCTGTCATCTGAGACCTACCTAACTGCGGAGGTCGGCGCCCTATCCGTCACGTCATGGCGCCCCCGCTCTACGGTGGCTCACCCTATCTAACCCTATACTGTCCCTTCACAAAAAACAACTAAAGGTAAGGATCTCATTTAATCCCATAGGGACCTGGGTCCTAAGAGTGTAGATCCAGAAGGTCTCACGCTGCAAGAGGCTCTTGTCCCAGTCGCCACCCCGAAGGGGGCGAGCAACTGAGTCAATGCCCATAAACGTGAGACCCCCTGCATCCCCCCCATGTACCTGGTTGATATGCTTAGCCAAAGGGGTATCTCGTTTATTGATTATATCTCGCAAATGTTCTCCGACCCTGCGCCGTAGTTCTCGTTTCGTCTTTCCCACGTATTCAACCGGGCATGAGCAAGTAGCTTTGTAAATTACCCCAGATGTACGGCAATTAATCAATGATCTTATTGAGTATGTTTTACCAGTATTGTGACTCAGAAAATCCTTTCCAGTTTTTATAACCGGGCAAGCAACACAACCACTACACCTGAATGAGCCCACTATTCCACGCTCCAACCATGTAGTTCTTTTTGGTGGGTTAAAATGGCTGTGGACTAGTCTGTCCTGTAGTGATCTATTACGCCGATATGTACATTGAGGGTGCCCACCCACCAGGTCCCCAATATCTGAATCCATCTGGAGGATCGGCCAATGCTTATTCAAAATGGAAAATAGGGCTTTTGATCCATTACTATATGTAGTAATGAATCTGATTTTGTTTTCTTCAGATCGTCTTGGGGAGGTGACCAGAAGGCTTGTTCTATCCTTCCTACACGCTTCTTGATATGCTGTTTTTAAGATCTTATCTGGATATCCTCTCTCCCTAAAGCGTTTTCTTAGGTCTGCAGCCTGCTCTCGGAATTCATGGTCTGTAGAGCAATTGCGTCTAAGTCTAAAGTATTGCCCTTTTGGGATACCTCTCCTTTGTGGGAATGGATGACTGCTTTCCCAACGCAAAAGTGAGTTGGTAGATGTGGGCTTTCTATATGTTCTTGTAGATAAATTCCCCAGGTCATCCCTCATGATCAAGACGTCCAAAAAGGGAAGCTGGGTGGTGTTGCTCTCACTAGTAAAAAAGAGACCGATGGTATTATCATTCAGGTGTGCGACAAATTTCCTGAAATCTTCATGAGTACCCCTCCAAATCACAAAAATATCATCCAAGTATCTTGACCAAAAAACTATTCTCTCAACACCTGGGGGGTCCCCGTCACCGAAGATCAGGGTCTCCTCCCACCAGCCCAGGAGTAAATTTGCATACGAGGGAGCACAAGGGCTCCACAGTACCCCTGAGCTGGTGATAGATCCGCCCATCAAATAGAAAATAGTTTTTTGTAAGGCAAAATTCTAGAATTTGGAGGAGGAAGTTGTTATGTCCCTGAAATTGACGCTCACGCATTTTCAGAAAATATTCAATCGCGTGTAGCCCTACTGAATGTATTATTGAGGAATAGAGGGCCTCGACGTCAATACTACATAGTATATCATCTGGCTCAAGAGCAACACCATCCAATTTCCTCAAGAGATCAGTCGTATCCCGAGTAAAGGACGACAAAGCTTTTACAAAGGGGGTAAGCAGTTCATCCAAATAGATACCCACATTTTGACATAAGCCACTTACTCCTGACACAATAGGTCTGCCTTTCAGGGGTATTAAACCCTTATGGATTTTTGGTAGGCAGTAGAAAGTAGCAGTCATTGGATGTGATGGTAACATAAATTCATACTCATTTTTGCTGATATAGTTGTTAGTAAGACCATCTGTAAGAATCATTTTTAGTTGTCCCAAAAATGACACCGTAGGGTCAGACCTTAATTTTGTATATCCCGCTGGATCATCTAAAAGTGACTGACACATATCCCTATACTTACACCAATCCATGACCACGACATTGCCTCCCTTGTCAGAGGGTTTTATGACAATGTCGTGGTCATGTTGCAGCTCATTAAGGGCTCTCATTTCTTCCTGCGTGATATTATAGTTGGTGTATTGTTGTTTTTTATCCAAATTTTCTATGTCTTCACTCACCAATCGAGAAAAGACATCTATTGCAGAGACATCACTCTGAGGAGGGGGTAAGCGGGTACTCCTCTGTTTTAAATTGGTGAAGGGACCCTCACCAACAAGGTTTGGGTCTTCCTCTGAAATACCCATCAGAAGGCGGATGTCTGGTCGAAGATCTTCTGAGACACCCAATTCCCTACATTGTATCTTTTCATTATGAATGAAGTGCTTCCTCCATTTTAATTTTCTCACAAATAAGTGAAGGTCCTTAATGGTGTCAAATACATTAAGCCCCGATGTAGGCACGAAAGATAGGCCCTTGCTAAGAACACACATAGCTGCTGCGTCTAGGTTTTTTGTGGATAGATTTATTACCTGGGAAAGTCCCCCTGCGGTGGGTTGTAGGGTTGCTGACGGCTCCGAAGGTAATGTTGATGGTCTAAAAAATGGGATGTATATGGTCGGCCTCCCCTACCTCCACGATTATAGTTCTTATTCTTGTTTTTACCCCTCTTAGGTCTGGTATCGTTATCTGACACCTCTGTGTCAGTTGAAGAGGGTTCTGTTTCTGGTGGTGGTATATAAGCCTTATTAGCAGGAAAAAGATACGCCTTATGTTCCTTAAATTCCTGAAGGTCCCTAACGAAGTAACGGTGTTTTCTCTCCTTAAGATGGTACTGGAACCTTTCAACTGAATTTTGTAGGGTAGACTCCCGGGATTTAAAGTCCACCTCTGATGAGAACTTTTTTGTTGTCTCAATTTGGTCAGTTAGTTTTTTTGATAGAACCACTAATCTGGTTTTTAGGTTTTAGGTATAGGGAACAGGGTCTATCTGATAAGTGGGAAAAAGAAATTACAGCCAGTTCCTTGCGACTAATGCACCTCCTTTTAGAGGAGGAAAAAAACAGATTAGTGGTTCTATCAAAAAAACTAACTGACCAAATTGAGACAACAAAAAAGTTCTCATCAGAGGTGGACTTTAAATCCCGGGAGTCTACCCTACAAAATTCAGTTGAAAGGTTCCAGTACCATCTTAAGGAGAGAAAACACCGCTACTTCGTTAGGGACCTTCAGGAATTTAAGGAACATAAGGCGTATCTTTTTCCTGCTAATAAGGCTTATATACCACCACCAGAAACAGAACCCTCTTCAACTGACACAGAGGTGTCAGATAACGATACCAGACCTAAGAGGGGTAAAAACAAGAATAAGAACTATAATCGTGGAGGTAGGGGAGGCCGACCATATACATCCCATTTTTTAGACCATCAACATTACCTTCTGAGCCGTCAGCAACCCTACAACCCACCGCAGGGGGACTTTCCCAGGTAATAAATCTATCCACAAAAAACCTAGACCCAGCAGCTATGTGTGTTCTTAGCAAGGGCCTATCTTTCGTGCCTACATCGGGGCGTAATGTATTTGACACCATTAAGGACCTTCACTTATTTGTGAGAAAATTAAAATGGAGGAAGCACTTCATTCATAATGAAAAGATACAATGTAGGGAATTGGGTGTCTCAGAAGATCTTCTACCAGACATCCGCCTTCTGATGGGTATTTCAGAGGAAGACCCAAACCTTGTTGGTGAGGGTCCCTTCACCAATTTAAAACAGAGGAGTACCCGCTTACCCCCTCCTCAAAGTGATGTCTCTGCAATAGATGTCTTTTCTCGATTGGTGAGTGAAGACATAGAAAATTTGGATAAAAAACAACAATACACCAATTATAATATCACGCAGGAAGAAATGAGAGCCCTTAATGAGCTGCAACATGACCACGACATTGTCATAAAACCCTCTGACAAGGGAGGCAATGTCGTGGTCATGGATTGGTGTAAGTATAGGGATATGTGTCAGTCACTTTTAGATGATCCAGCGGGATATACAAAATTAAGGTCTGACCCTACGGTGTCATTTTTGGGACAACTAAAAATGATTCTTACAGATGGTCTTACTAACAACTATATCAGCAAAAATGAGTATGAATTTATGTTACCATCACATCCAATGACTGCTACTTTCTACTGCCTACCAAAAATCCATAAGGGTTTAATACCCCTGAAAGGCAGACCTATTGTGTCAGGAGTAAGTGGCTTATGTCAAAATGTGGGTATCTATTTGGATGAACTGCTTACCCCCTTTGTAAAAGCTTTGTCGTCCTTTACTCGGGATACGACTGATCTCTTGAGGAAATTGGATGGTGTTGCTCTTGAGCCAGATGATATACTATGTAGTATTGACGTCGAGGCCCTCTATTCCTCAATAATACATTCAGTAGGGCTACACGCGATTGAATATTTTCTGAAAATGCGTGAGCGTCAATTTCAGGGACATAACAACTTCCTCCTCCAAATTCTAGAATTTTGCCTTACAAAAAACTATTTTCTATTTGATGGGCGGATCTATCACCAGCTCAGGGGTACTGTAATGGGGAGCCCTTGTGCTCCCTCGTATGCAAATTTACTCCTGGGCTGGTGGGAGGAGACCCTGATCTTCGGTGACGGGGACCCCCCAGGTGTTGAGAGAATAGTTTTTTGGTCAAGATACTTGGATGATATTTTTGTGATTTGGAGGGGTACTCATGAAGATTTCAGGAAATTTGTCGCACACCTGAATGATAATACCATCGGTCTCTTTTTTACTAGTGAGAGCAACACCACCCAGCTTCCCTTTTTGGACGTCTTGATCATGAGGGATGACCTGGGGAATTTATCTACAAGAACATATAGAAAGCCCACATCTACCAACTCACTTTTGCGTTGGGAAAGCAGTCATCCATTCCCACAAAGGAGAGGTATCCCAAAAGGGCAATACTTTAGACTTAGACGCAATTGCTCTACAGACCATGAATTCCGAGAGCAGGCTGCAGACCTAAGAAAACGCTTTAGGGAGAGAGGATATCCAGATAAGATCTTAAAAACAGCATATCAAGAAGCGTGTAGGAAGGATAGAACAAGCCTTCTGGTCACCTCCCCAAGACGATCTGAAGAAAACAAAATCAGATTCATTACTACATATAGTAATGGATCAAAAGCCCTATTTTCCATTTTGAATAAGCATTGGCCGATCCTCCAGATGGATTCAGATATTGGGGACCTGGTGGGTGGGCACCCTCAATGTACATATCGGCGTAATAGATCACTACAGGACAGACTAGTCCACAGCCATTTTAACCCACCAAAAAGAACTACATGGTTGGAGCGTGGAATAGTGGGCTCATTCAGGTGTAGTGGTTGTGTTGCTTGCCCGGTTATAAAAACTGGAAAGGATTTTCTGAGTCACAATACTGGTAAAACATACTCAATAAGATCATTGATTAATTGCCGTACATCTGGGGTAATTTACAAAGCTACTTGCTCATGCCCGGTTGAATACGTGGGAAAGACGAAACGAGAACTACGGCGCAGGGTCGGAGAACATTTGCGAGATATAATCAATAAACGAGATACCCCTTTGGCTAAGCATATCAACCAGGTACATGGGGGGGATGCAGGGGGTCTCACGTTTATGGGCATTGACTCAGTTGCTCGCCCCCTTCGGGGTGGCGACTGGGACAAGAGCCTCTTGCAGCGTGAGACCTTCTGGATCTACACTCTTAGGACCCAGGTCCCTATGGGATTAAATGAGATCCTTACCTTTAGTTGTTTTTTGTGAAGGGACAGTATAGGGTTAGATAGGGTGAGCCACCGTAGAGCGGGGGCGCCATGACGTGACGGATAGGGCGCCGACCTCCGCAGTTAGGTAGGTCTCAGATGACAGCTGTCTACTAGGGTCATCTGGTATAATCTTTTTACCCCCCTTTTTTGTCTTTCTGGAGGGTTGACCAATGCTGTTCTACTAAGTAAAGTACTTTGTATCATTTTTGAAGATGCATATATACAAAAAACCTCTTTCCTTAATTGTAATTTCTTGTCCTGTTGTTTCAGGAGCTTACCAAAAAATACCATACTATGTTCTGAATCCATTGGTGTGGATCAGCTGTTTTTTGGACGGGATCCGTCCTTATTAATATCACCTAATCCAAGTAAAGAAAAAGACTATACTTAAATATAAAATTCCCCTTCCTTTGGTACTTGAATTCCTTATATGGGATGTACATGATAAGGGAGCTTTGGCTATGATTTGACATAAGGGAGAATCGCATTACATTTTACTACTGCTGTAAAAATTGATCTATATTCCATATACAATATCCCCCTTAGGGAATAAGCCTAACCGCTGATTGTTTTGGATGTTTTGGGTTTTATATCTCCAAAAGATATCCCTTATTGTCTGTAAATGAAAAGCTGGGGGCGTGGTCGGAACGGAGGTCACATGACCGCGGCCCTCTCCTAGCGCTATTGGTCCGTACGCCTTTGCTGTAAGCTGGGCTTGGAGGCAGGGCCAAGTAGCGATCATGTGACCGCGACACACATGATCCTGGTCCAGCATGCATCTGGCCAGGAACTGGCCTGGGCATGTGACCGGGTTTCATGACGCGATGGTCACATGTCGGGCCATGATGACGCGATACTATGACCCGATGGCCATGTGACCAGGGTCCCATGGGGCGCGATTTTCAAAACGAGGCCAATTGAGACCGGATAAAAATGCCGGCGGCCTAGTAATCCATGTGGACATCATAAGAAGCGCGGCCCCTAGACCTGGTGTGTATGGAAACACACATCTAGGATGAATTTGATTGCATGCTCCTTTGATAAGGTAATATCGCTTTTAAATCTGGGGATTCCTACAGTGGTGTCTTTTTCTTTGCTTGAGTACCGCTTATATTGGTCACTAGCTCATTATACCTTTTACATACTACAGCCTCCAAATGCCTCCAAATGGTAATTTCCCCTGATGAATCGATAAGAGGAAACGCGTTGGGAAGAGAACAAGGAGGGCTATTGAGCATATCCTAGCTGTTTCATTGGGCTAAATAGATAATGTATATCTTGCCCTATTAAGGTAATATTTTTTTCTGTCGGAGCAGATGGGTGAGATATGAGACCCTGCTCCTGCCAGATGATAAAAGGCAACTTGAGGTAAAAAGATCGGATATATTCATGTAAATACACTAACCCTTGATTATGAGGGTATTGGATATCTGACTTTTTCTTTCTCTAATATGGTTCTATATACCTATTGAATTGAATACTCAACTTGCTTGTGTCCGTTTTTCTGTGTGGTCACTATTCACGGGTGAAAAATATTATAGACCTTGAGTCTTTTTAAGAAATAGAATAAAAGTTAAATTTTATATATTATTACCAATTGCTGCATATCTATCTTAACAGTGAATGATGCCAGCAAAAGCTCCACCCCTATGGCTGATATGACTGAACCCTAAGGAATTAATGCATTTACCCAATCATATAAGTTCTTTTATTAACCCCTTCATGACGATTTTGCGCTTTCCGGGTTTTTTTTCGCCATTCTTCCGAGACACGTAACTTTTTTTTTTTTCAGTCAATCTTGCCATATCATGGTTTATTTTATGCAAAACGAGTTGTACTTTTAAATGAATCCATGAGTTTTACCATATAGTGTACTGGAAAACGGCAAAAAATTTCCAAATGCAGAAAAATTAAAAAAAAGTGTGATTACACTATTATTTTTGAGATATTTTATTCACCGTGTTCACTATATGGTAAAACTGATGTGTGCGTGTGATGCCTCAGGTCGGTGCACGTTCGTAAACACCAAACATGTACAGGTTTACTTTTATCTAAGGAGTTAAAAGAAAATCAGACGTTTGTCCGAAAAAGGTGGCGTATATTTTGCGCAATTTTCTGCAAGCCGTAGCGTTCTCATTTTTCGGAATCTATAGCTCAGTGATGGCTTATTTTTTGTGTCTCGACGTTTTTAACGGTACCATTTTTGCGCAGATGCTACGTTTTGATCGCCTGTTATTGTATTTAGCGCAAAATTTGTGGCGACCAAAAATGTAATTTTGGCATTTGGATTTTTTTTGCCGCTACGCCGTTTATCAATCACATAAACTGATTTTATATTTTTATAGATCAAGCATTTCTGAACACGGCGATACCAAATGTGTGTATATTTGTAATTTTTTAACCCTTTAATTTTCAATGGGGAGAAAGGGGGATGATTTGAACTGTTTTTTAAAACTTTTTTTAAAGTTTTTTTTAAATTGTACCAGTCCCTCTAGGGGGCTGTGAGGATCAGCAGACTGATCGCTCATTCTTTTCTCCCAATCAGAGCAGCATCGCTCTCACCAGGAGAAATGATCATCTCTTGTATCAAGCAGCACTTGGCTGTTTCTTACAGGATCTGAGTCATGTGAGCACAGAAGTCATCCCATGACCTTGTGCTACCATGACAACCACCAGATCCATGTAATCACGTCACGTGACTTCCGGTATCGGGCAGTGAGTACGGAACTACTGCTATTGCCATTAATATGGCGCTGTCACATCTTGATAGCTCCATTTAAGGGGTCAAAAGGCATGGGCGGATAGCGATTCCGCTCTTGCCTAGCAGACACACATGTCAGCTGTATAAATCAGAGATCTCCCCCAGCCACTGCTGCCAGAAAAAAGACCGTATCTTAGAGGAGGCGTTAGTTCTCGTGGTCACTTTGCAGTACTCTAGGAGGCATGGGAGATAGGTGGAGAGGAGGAAGTGCCTATGTACCGCCCCGCGCTCGGCTGCAGCCGAGCCGCTCAAATCCGGGCTCGTTGGTGGGTGGCTCGAGCGCCTCCGGACCCGGGGTCACTTACCTCTGAAAGGGTGCTGGCGCTACTTAGGGAGGTGGTAGGTAGGTGTACGGCCGGAGCCGTGTTTGAGTTCGTGACGCCACCCACGGGATGTGGTGAAGGTGTAGACACCACCGCTGCAGTTACGGGGCACCCGGGGGAGATGGTGATGCAGCAAGATGTTAACTCCTCCGTTGGCAGGGATGATGGACCCGGGAGCCGTTGGGGAGAGTAGCTGGGCGGTGAGCGGCCGGACGGCATTGTTATACTCACTGTTATTGACACACACAAGTCTCTGGTAAACAAGGTAACAAGGTTGATGGTGGTCGGTGCCCGCAGCAGGCTGCGTCTGGTCCCCCACTCGGTTCGGTGGTCTTTGCCGTTCTCCTGCACCGTGTAGTGTATGTGTAGACTGCCTGCGCTTCAGCGATGGGAGTCCGCTCCCCGGCTTTGTATATGTCGCAGGAACCCGTTTTCCTGCAGACGCTGACCGTTGGATCTCTCTGCCTGTGCGGTGGCTTTCTATCCCCCTCGGTGGGCTGTTGTCTTCAGTCGGGACTTGGGTGGGAAAGGACCTATAGTTCAGACCGCAATCAGTGAATTAACTCAGTGTAGTGGATTCTGGACCTCGTTTCAGGGTCTGAGTACCCCCTGTGTGCTCCGGTTTCTGAGTCAGTTCCCTGGGTCGGTACTGGCGGGCCACTACCCTGTCCGGTTCCACTGAGCCGTCTTCCCGGCTCCTGCAGGCTAGGCCAACGTATGCCTCCTAGCCAAGGTACCAGGGCTCCGACCCCGGCACCTGTCAGTCTGACACAGGCCTGTCCTACAGGCCTGTCTTCCTCACTCCTCAACACTACAAACTGATCTGAACTGCACTTCCTGCCTCAGGCCCTCTGAACTCCTCGGTGGCATGGCCAACCACCTGGCTCCGTCCCCTAGTGTGTTCATCAAGCTCTGAAGGAGGTGATTAGGGTTTAAAGTGTTTGGCTGGTGTTACCTTGTGTGGGACTGGTGTTGTGCGGGGCGCTATCTGTGACTACCTGGCTAGTCCAGGGCATCACACCTATATGCCAGGAGGAGCGGGGACCAGGTCTCAGAGGTCAGTGGTGGCAGTAGTATAAAGTCTTTTTTGACGTCCAGCTTGTCTTTTTCCCCCAACTCTATGATACGCAAAACCTTGACAAAGGCCAAGTCTGGCCGAAACGTTGGCTTTGCTTAAATTCTGGTTGAGGTGTTGTTTTTCCTTTTGTAGATATTCTATGAATAAAACACATTTTTTTTGCATTACTGCAGTCTCTTGTTCCTTTGAGTGCTAGGGATTTATCTATATTGTAGCTATACTTACCAGACCCGAATGGGAGGCTGCTAGGAACTCTCGCTGTGGATCACTGGAGGACCTGGAAGCGACGCAAATGTCCGGGGTTTAGTAAGTACGATTCTCCTGAGGGGTGTCTGCCTTTTTTTTGTGGGAGGAGGGGGTAAACTTAGATGTATTGAAGAGTGATCTCTGGCTCCATGAAACACTGGAAACAGATGAAGACGGTGGGAGGTGGGTATATGGCAGGAGGCTTACATTTAACGTGCCACTTCAGAGATAGAGTTAAAAAAAAACAACACTCTTCCTTTCCCCAGAAATGCTGTTTATGGCTGTATGTTGGCGAAGAACTGACCTGTCCAATCACTGACTTCCGCTATACATCCAAGCGTCTGACCTGTGACTCAAGGACCGAGCATTTCAGCGCTCGCCCATCTCTGTGCCCACGATGAGTTTTTGATGCATCAGAAATGCAGCGTCTGAGGCTGTGTCTACGCTGTGTTTTTTCTTGCAGATTTCAATACTGCAAGGAAAAACACATTCCAGCAAAGTGTATGAGAATCCTGACTTGCTGTGCACATGTTGCTTCTTTTTTCCTTGCAGTTTTTGGTGCATGTCTTTTCTTTGTGCATTTTTTCCTGCGTCTGATATAAGCCACTGCAGTGCTTGTGCTCGATCACTATATAGAGGATTATAACTGTCAGTGCTGCACTGACATTTCGTTTCACACACCGTGCATACAGCCTGGTCTATGAGGCTCTCCATAGCTCAGTAACCCATGGTTGTCATGGTGCAACCCAGTGTTGCCATGGCAGCGATCAGGTCTCTGTGATCGCATTACGGGGACCCGGTCGCCAGGGAGAGGTAAGCGATCCTTCTCCCTGCCTCCTGGATGCTATGATCACAATTGATGGCAGCATTCAGGGGGTTAAACTCTGCACACAAACCTGCTATGTGGGCACATACCCTCAGGGGCGTAACTACCGCGGTCGCCATTGCGACCGGGCCCGGGAGCTTAGGGGCCCGGCGGCCGCCCATCAGTTCAGCAGCCAGCTCCTGTCAGTGAGGGAGGAGCTGCGCTGATCTGTCACAAACCACGCGGCGGCTATATGACCCGCTGCCGCCGACACTGGGCCCCTCTGCCTGGTGTCAGCGGCGGCAGCGGGGCCCCCTCCCCCGTCAGAGTGCACAGAGCGCAGGACTGGAGGACGCCGACCGGAGCACCGGGAGGACGAGCAGCGGTGGAAGAGGAGAGCGGTGAGGACACAGCAGCGGCTGGGGAATGAGGGGAGCAGTGAGGACGAGCAGCGGCTGGGGAATGAGGGGAGCAGTGAGGACGAGCAGCGGCTGGGGAATGAGGGGAGCAGTGAGGACGAGCAGCGGCTGGGGAATGAGGGGAGCAGTGAGGACGAGCAGCGGCTGGGGAATGAGGGGAGCAGTGAGGACGAGCAGTGGCTGGGGAATGAGAGGAACAGTGAGGACAGCAGCAGTGGAATGAGAGACCGGAAGATAGAGCAGGAAGAGAGAGGGTGAGTACTTTTTTTTATATATATATGTATATATATATATATATATATATATATATATATATACATATATTATAATCTAGTCGCTGCACAGCAGTACCGCTCCAGTTACAACCTGCTGGGAGCAGTAGTTCTCCACATCATGCACTTGAGTGTCCGCAGTCACTGGTGATCACACCGGGGAGGATGATGAGGGTAACAGTCTCCCCAGGGAAGATGCTGGTGGAAGTATCCGCTCGGTCCCGGCACATACCTCGTACAATGCCGCAGGAACAGTAGCTTGACGATCGGGTGAGTGTAGAACCAGAGCCCGGACTTGTCAATGCTGGTGACCCGCACCCGGTGCTCCAGCAGCTGCAGGTCCATGGTGGGAACAGCCAAATATTAATGAATACACGGTGGCCAGAGGCCTGGGGAGGCTCATTATACATGGAGGCCTGGAGAGGCTGTCTGCATTATTATATATGGAGGCCTGGAGAGGCTGTCTGCAGTATTATACATGGAGGCCTGGAGAGGCTGACTGCATTAGTATACATGGAGGCCTGGAGAGGCTGGCTGCATTAGTATACATGGAGAGGCTGGGTGCATTATTATACATGGAGGCCTGGAGAGGCTGTCTGCATTAGTATACATGGAGGCCTGGAGAGGCTGGCTGCATTAGTATACATGGAGGCCTGGAGAGGCTGTCTGCATTAGTATACATGGAGGCCTGGAGAGGCTGGCTACATTAGTATACAATACATGGAGGCCTGGGGAGACTGGCTGCATTAGTATACATGGAGGCCTGGAGAGGCTGGCTGCATTATTATACATGGAGGCCTGGAGAGGCTGGCAGCTATATTATACATGGAGGCCTGGAGAAGCTGGCTGCTATATTATACATGGAGGCCTGGAGAGGCTGGCTGCTACATTATACATGGAGGCCTGGAGAGGCTGGCTGCATTAGTATACATGGAGGCCTGGAGAGGCTGGCTGCTATATTATACATGGAGGCCTGGAGAGGCTGGCTGCTATATTATACATGGAGGCCTGGAGAGGCTGGCTGCTATATTATACATGGAGACCTGGGGAGGCTAGCTGGTATATTATACATGGAGGCCTGGAGAAGCTGGCTGCTATATTATACATGGAGGCCTGGAGAGGTTGGCTGCATTATTATATATGGAGGTCTGGGGGGGTCTGCATAATAAACATGAAGGACACCTTATACATGGACTATAGGAGTGTATTATACATAGAGGTCTATGAGGCTGCATTATACTGGAGGTCTATAGGGCTGCATTATACATGGAGGTCTATGGGGCTGCATAATACAAAATGAAGGACACCTTTTACATGGAATAAAGGGGTGTATTATACATGGAGGACTATGTGGTGCAGTATAATATATGAAGTACTATGGGGTGAATTTTAAAACATGGAGAACTCTGGGAAATGCATTATAATTGAAGGGCTACTTTATACATGGAGGATTATGGGGGTGCATTATAATATATGAAGGACTATGTGGTGCAGTATAATATATGGAGTACTATGGGGTGAATTATAATACATGGAGGACTATGGGAAATGCATTATAATACATGGAGGACTATGGAGCTGCATTCTAATATGAAGGTTTATGTGGGACCCGCTATACTACATGGAAGGCTATGTGGGGGCCATTATAGTATTTGGAGAACTTTATACAAGGGGGACAAAGATACAATCAGGGGATGGAAATGTTTTGTGCTGAGGGAAAAAGGCTCTTTCCCTCAGCACCCAGCTTTCCCATGCTCTGCTGTACATCTCTCAGCACCCAGCTTTCTCATGCTCTGATATACATCTCTCAGCACCCAGCTTTCCCATGCTCTGCTGTACATCTCTCAGCACCCAGCTTTCCCATGCTCTGCTATACATCTTCTCTCAGCACCCAGCTTTCCCATGCTCTGCTGTACATCTCTCAGCACCCAGCTTTCTCATGCTCTGATATGCATCTCTCAGCACCCAGCTTTCCCATGCTCTGCTGTACATCTCTCAGCCCCCAGCTTTCCCATGCTCTGCTATACATCTTCTCTCAGCACCCAGCTTTCCCATGCTCTGCTGTACATCTCTCAGCACCCAGCTTTCTCATGCTCTGATATGGGAAAGCTGGGTGCTGAGGACAAGATAAATATCAGAACATAAGAAAGCTGGGTGCTGATAGAGGGATTTCAGGGTGCTGTGGGTGAGAGCCAAGTGTCAGCATCATTATCCTGTACCCCGAGTGTCAGTGTCATTATCCCCTACCTCAAGTGTCGGTGTATGTGGAGGGGGGGGGGGCCAGGTCTGAACTTTGCATCGGGGCCCATCCAACGCTAGCTACGCCACTGCCTACCCTGACAGCACAGTGGATGGGATTTATGGACATGCCCACTTGTGTGACCTGACCCGCGGTGTGTGTTGTGTATCCGCAGATTGTCAGTATCTCTTGTGTGTACACAGTGATAGGTGAGGATTTTCCCCATAGACTTCTATTAGACGTGGAAAAGCCGCAGATAAAATAAACACTCATGCGTAATTATTAGTTTCTGCAGCTGAAACGCACCATAAATGCATGTAATCCGCACCTAGGTATATCAGTGTCCCCACCAGGAAGCATCAAATAGAAAGAAGCTTTATTTATATCATGGCAGACCAACAAGACAAAAACGCATGAAAGAAAAAACCTAACCTAATTTAGTTATAGGTGCAGAAAATCCGCCACGGCAAAAAGCGGATTGTGGGGGCGGAGCCTAAAAGGGTTTACTGGAGTGTAAATAGCATCGGACCCGGCGCCACCATACTGTTCTTCCCTCAGGAAACAGCTCAGCCAGTCACTGTGCGGCCATTACTGCGGCCAGGCTGAGCACACCCGGGCCTGGGAATAACGGGAAAGCCGCACCATGTGCACGTACTCCACAGCCTGAGGAGGCGGGCCATGAAGGGGGCAGGGCGCCAATCCGCTCCAGCTCCGCCCTCTCCCTTCCGATCACGTGAGCGGAGCGCTGTGCCAGCTGGACGGCGCCGTTTGCAGTGTGCGCGGTCATAGCTGGCGCTGTCTCCGCAGGACCGGCCGCTTCCGAGCACCTTCCGGCAGACGTCCTCACTTACGTGTCGCGTGTCGCAAAGAGTCTGACAGCCGTATGGTAGTCCCGGGGGTGTGTCTATGAGGTCACTCAGCCATGCACCGCCCCTCCGCATAACCCCGCCCCTCCTCACCGCCCCGCCCCCAGCCACGCTTGCTCGGCCCCTCAGCTCTCACGCTGGATCTCGGCTCTTCCCACCATGGACCTGCAGCTGCTGGAGCACCGGGTGCGGGTCACCAGCATTGACAAGTCCGGGCTCTGGTTCTACACTCACCCGATCGTCAAGCTACTGTTCCTGCGGCATCGTACGAGGTATGTGCCGGGACCGAGCGGATACTTGCACCAGCATCTTCCCTGGGGAGACTGTTACCCTCATCATCCTCCCCGGTGTGATCAGCAGTGACTGCGGACACTCAAGTGCATGATGTGGAGAACTACTGCTCCCAGCGGGTTGTAACTGGAGCGGTACTGCTGTAGTGCTGCTTGCAGAGAATAGGTTATAATATATATATAATATCCACTACCCCTGTTCTGCCAGTGCCGGTGATGCCCACACACTAGGGTTGCCATCACAGTGGCCCTCTTGGCCCTTCAGTATGTGCAGCAGACCCAGCATGGCATATACACATGCCCATTATTCTTGCAGTTGCCCAGTATATACCCCCACCAGCTGGCCAATACTCCCATATGACCACCTCATGGTCTGCACGAGTCACAGAATGCCCCCCCTTCTCCCCCGTGCTGGTGCCTCCCCAGGATGTATGCAGGATATTCGGTGGATCAGGGTGGTCTACTCTGCGATTAATAGAATACTATACATATCACCATCTGGTATGTACTCACATGTGGACACAGAAGAGGGCCCTGTGTTAGGACACTATATGGGCACTCTGCATCCCAATAACGTATGATAATGCACAATTCCACCTGGTTTGGAGGTAGTGATGGCTCCCTCACCTCCTAGGACCACCCTGGCTATCCTGTCCTTCCATCCATCAATTGCCCCGGCTATCCTGTCCTTCCATCCATCAATCAATCGCCCTGGCTATCCTGTCCTTCCATCCATCAATCAATCAATCGCCCTGGCTATCCTGTCCTTCCATCCATCAATCAATCGCCCTGGCTAGCCTGTCCTTCCATCCATCAATCAATCGCCCTGGCTATCCTGTCCTTCCATCCATCAATCAATCGCCCTGGCTATCCTGTCCTTCCATCCATCAATCAATCGCCCTGGCTATCCTGTCCTTCCATCCATCAATCAATCGCCCTGGCTATCCTGTCCTTCCATCCATCAATCAATCGCCCTGGCTATCCTGTCCTTCCATCCATCAATCAATCGCCCTGGCTATCCTGTCCTTCCATCCATCAATCAATCGCCCTGGCTAGCCTGTCCTTCCATCCATCAATCAATCGCCCTGGCTAGCCTGTCCTTCCATCCATCAATCAATCGCCCCGGCTAGCCTGTCCTTCCATCCATCAATCAATCGCCCCGGCTAGCCTGTCCTTACATCCATCAATCAATCGCCCCGGCTAGCCTGTCCTTACATCCATCAATCAATCGCCCCGGCTAGCCTGTCCTTCCATCCATCAATCAATCGCCCCGGCTAGCCTGTCCTTCCATCCATCAATCAATCGCCCCGGCTAGCCTGTCCTTCCATCCATCAATCAATCGCCCCGGCTAGCCTGTCCTTCCATCCATCAATCAATCGCCCCGGCTAGCCTGTCCTTCCATCCATCAATCAATCGCCCCGGCTAGCCTGTCCTTCCATCCATCAATCAATCGCCCCGGCTAGCCTGTCCTTCCATCCATCAATCAATCGCCCCGGCTAGCCTGTCCTTCCATCCATCAATCAATCGCCCCGGCTAGCCTGTCCTTCCATCCATCAGTCAATCGCCCCGGCTAGCCTGTCCTGCCATCCATCAGTCAATCGCCCCGGCTAGCCTGTCCTGCCATCCATCAGTCAATCGCCCCGGCTAGCCTGTCCTGCCATCCATCAGTCAATCGCCCCGGCTAGCCTGTCCTGCCATCCATCAGTCAATCGCCCCGGCTAGCCTGTCCTGCCATCCATCAGTCAATCGCCCCGGCTAGCCTGTCCTGCCATCCATCAGTCAATCGCCCCGGCTAGCCTGTCCTGCCATCCATCAGTCAATCGCCCCGGCTAGCCTGTCCTGCCATCCATCAGTCAATCGCCCCGGCTAGCCTGTCCTGCCATCCATCAGTCAATCGCCCCGGCTAGCCTGTCCTGCCATCCATCAGTCAATCGCCCCGGCTAGCCTGTCCTGCCATCCATCAGTCAATCGCCCCGGCTAGCCTGTCCTGCCATCCATCAGTCAATCGCCCCGGCTAGCCTGTCCTGCCATCCATCAGTCAATCGCCCCGGCTAGCCTGTCCTGCCATCCATCAGTCAATCGCCCCGGCTAGCCTGTCCTGCCATCGCCCCGGCTAGCCTGTCCTGCCATCGCCCCGGCTAGCCTGTCCTGCCCACCTCCGTTATACCATCAGACGGCTCTAGAGTGTTTTCTCTCTCTAAGGTTTCCATGAACAGCTTTCTGCTATGACAAGCGCCAACTACAAGCCAGTGTGCGCACATTTAGGGCAGGTTCACACCTGTGGATTTCCACATGTAAAGTCTGCAGCATCATAGTGCTAGGAAAATGGATGAGTATCCACTTAACCTCGCAATCATGCTATTTCACATTGGTAATATTAACCCTTCCATGGTGATCCTCTTCGTAGATGTATTGCTTTATGTCACCTCGCTGGATTGCTGTAATTTAACGTAAAACCCTTTGAAATGAAAAAGTAGGAATGTAGTGTTGTCTGAGTATGGTCAGAATTACTGTGACCGCGCATTGCATCATGTACTGATCATCGTGGTGTGTCACCGATGAATGTGCTGGTGAAGATTGCTGATGAGACTTTTTCCCCACTTGTCTCACAAGAGACGATATTCTAGTAGCACAGAGTCCAGCATCAGACATGGTGTCATACCGAGATAGTGGGATCTGCCTCCATTACAGAAGGGGACTGGGATCATGGCCAGTTTCTACTGCCCCTTTGTCCCGACTGTCTGTTTTATTTACTATGCTTTGCTTATATTGCACAGTTATATTCCGCAGCGCTTTAGACATCAGCATCACTGTCCCTGTTGGTCCTCACAACCTAAATTCCCTATCATGTAGGAGGAAGCCCATGCAAACACGGGGAGAACATACAAACTCCTTGCAGCTGTTGTCCTTGGTGGGATTTTAACCCAGGACCCCAGCGCTGCAAGATTACAGTGCTAACCACTGAGCCACCCTGGTTAGTCTGTGATGCACCCTGGTCATTAACATTTGTTTTGTTTTTCTCCCTAAATAATAAAGTTCCTTTTAGGTTATGTTGTGCTAAAGTAGAATTTTCTTATAAAAGGCTCAGAATGGGTTATATTTTTTTTGGGGAGAAAATGCAATACCTCACTGAACCCCCACAGTTAGGCTACTTCCACACTGCTTTTTGCCTTCCGTTCAGTGGCCCTGTCTGTGCATCCGTCCAAACCGCCCCTCTCCCACCCTGCAAAGTGTGTTTCGGACACATGCACCGACAGGGCCATTCACTGTAATGGAGCAGACTACGTTAGCGTGCGCTCTGTCTTGTACCATTTTCGTGCATATACATTTTCTGCAGACGGACACCCGACCGTAGTCGACTACGTTCGGGTGTCCGCCTGCAGAAAACGTATGTGTGCAAAAATGGTACAAAACAGAGCACACGCTAACGTAGTGTGCTCCATTACAGTGAATGGCCCTGTCGGTGCATGCGTTCGAAACACGCTTTGCAGGGTGGGAGAGGGGCGGTTCGGACGGATGCCCCGACAGGGCCACTGAACGGAAGGCAAAATGCAGTGTGAAAGGGGCCTTACCGTTCTTGCTGCCCGTCCCCTGCTGGTGTCAGCTTTCTGTTGCTGCAGCCACACGTCTCTATATGGAGGCTGTCATCACTGCAGTAAGGACAGGGGAGCAGTCAGATCAGGGGCAGACACACAGAGGGCTCCTGTGCAACAATGGAAAATAGCGGCATTTGGTATCAACTTTTAGTGCTTATCCTTTATTGAGCTGTGGCCGGCAGACACTAGCCCAGTTAGCCAACGCCGTTTCGCGTGAATACAAGATTTCTCAAGACTTTTAGAAACTGTGTTGACACGAAACGGCGTTGACCAACTGGGCTAGTGTCTGCCGGCCACAGCTCAATAAAACATAAGCACTATGTTGGTACTGAGTGCCGCTATTGCCTATTTTGGACTGTGGACATCTTTCTATTAGCTGAGCACCACTACCCGTCCCTCCACCAGACCTGGAGGTGGATCGCTTTCCTGAGGTGGTTTTAGTCCTGTGTAGTAGCTCATGGCTAGAGTCTGTAGTGCCAGTCAGAGATCGAGTTTCTATAATTCTTGGACCCTTTGCAGCCTGATAACTCATCATACAGCAGAAGTGATCCTGTTTTGGAGGTGGTAGCGGCTTCCTTACTTGTTGGGCTACTTGTGGCTGCACAGGTTGTCCATTGGTATGTCCAACCTAGAGTCAGACGAGTATTGCTTCCTTTATTTATTTCCCTTTTTTTAATTGTTTGTTTTCTTCATTAAATTTTGAACTACACAATAAATGTTTATTTTCACCAGATGCAAGTTTTTCAGTTTGACAGAAACTCCAGAGGATTACACATTGATGCTGGATGAGGAAGGATTTACAGGTACAGTTCCTTCATTATTTTTTCAGTACTTGTATCGGATCATGGCCTATAAACATCATAAACTCCTGATGTTCCTTGCGGTGTAGGGCACGACTGTGGACATACTGACCAGTTGTCATTCATAGGGGTCTTACATTTAGGTTTAGAATTGGGTCATACTATTAGAAATATTAGGCCTGTTTCAGACATCAGTGATTCTGGTACGTATGTGCTTTTTTTTTTTTTTATATACGTACCAGAATCACTGACATACGCAGACCCATTATAATCAGTGGGTCTGCATACACATCAGTGATTTTTCACTGACCGTGTCTCCACGCGGCGTACACGCGTGTCTGTGATTGCCACATGTCCGTTTTTTTATGGCATCACTGATGTCCCAAGGACCACACTATGGTGTGATCTGTGAAAAACGTACCAGAAAAACACATAGAAAATAAAAAAACATTTTCAACTCACTTTCTCTAGCGACGCTCTGTGCAGCCTGTGCTGTCTGTAGCTTCCTGGCCGGCTCATGCATATTCATGAATGCAGCCAGAGCCGACCCGGAAGTAGCTGCAGAGAGCGGTGGGCGGACGCTTCAGAGCCGAGGAGTTCAGCACCATGGAGAGCAGGAACGGGACAGGTGAGCATACGTCCATGTGCAATCACGGATTTCACATGGACAACCACCATGTGCCGTGAATCACGGAACACGGAGGGACTTGTGTGTTTTACACGTCAGTAAAGAACGTCTGTGTTTTTTACTGACATGTGAAACAGGCCTCATCCCTATTTGTCATAGAAAACACAATGACGTATATAAGTGCTGGTCAAATTTGCTATAATGTTGACTGGCGGCTCGTTGTGAGAAATTATCCGCCAGTGTAAGGCTAAGTTCACACAGGGCATCTTTTGCTGCGTTTTTGGTGCTTTTTCAGGTTATAAAGATACACCTAAATGCATGCATTTCCTTCCCCCAGCAAAGTCTATGAGATTTCTATTTTGCTGCCCACACTGGGCATCTTTTCTTGGCTGCGTTTTTGAAGATGCACCCAAGATGCAGCGTGTCAATTCTTTTTGCGTTTTTACAATGTTTTTGAGCCCTTCCAGTCAATAGATTTGACTTAAAAAACGCATTGGGCAAAACGCGGCAAAAACACATTTTTTTTATGCATTTTTTGGGACAAAAACGCTGCATCTTTGTGGTTAAAAAAAAAAAAAAAAATGCTGCATGTGAACATAGCCTAAAAGGACCATAAGGATATGTTCTCTGGTAGCATGTTCTCTGCAGAGACTCTACAGCAGATATCACTGCAATAAAGATGTCACAACAATGTGGGAAACACATAAATTGAAGTCCTAATCCAATCCTGCCAGGTTTACCTGTAATCCACAGAAAAATCCAGCAGTAAGTGAATGTTCACACTGTCTTTTTTTTTTTTTTTTTTTTTATGGGCGTGAGGTGGAAAAAGCTCTATCAAAGCGATCAAAAGAATGGTCCTATTAATTTGTATGGGAAAATGATTTTATGTAATATTGTTAGGTTTTTAAAGATTTCAAGGATTTAAAAGAAGTAACGGATTTTTTTTCCCTGCTGCTTTCTGTTAGGAAGGCGGTTAATACTTTACAGTAGAAGTAATAGGAAGGCTAAAAAAAATGTCCAGGAGTCTGAGTGTTTTGTCATTGTTTTTGCTTAAAAAAATAACTAGCAAGTTTTTCATTGTTTAATGGATTTAAAGGGAATCTGTCACCAGGCTTTTACTATATAAGCTGAAGCTAGCATACTGCAAGGGTTAACACAGAAAGTTCAGGGCTGCCTGTCTTGTCACAGTCTGATCTGTTGTTTAAGCAGCAGGAGCCTGATCATTGCTCAGACTACAATGTCACGCCCCTAGTCTGACTCCTCACTGTCAGTTTACAATCTATATTTATAGCCTAGTGTAGCGCCTGCTACATGACGAAGTCTAAAAATTCTGATTGTGTCCGAACGGCTGCAACCAGTAATCTAAGTGATACATCCTTGGATTTAGGATCTCTTTGTTTACATTAAACTGCTTTCAGATGAGGTAGCAAAAACCTGCTGACAGATACCCTTTAAAAAGCGCTCTGTAAACACCAGTAAAATGGCGCCAGGAAATAATGTGGGGAAAAATAAAATACTGACTGGAAAAAATTATTGAAAACGTTGCTCGGAGAAACTACCTAACAACACTAAAAAGATGCTTCCGGTTTACAAAACTTTTGAGAAAAGGTGTTATTCTGAAAGCGTCTTCTGATTGAAATGCCCACATTTTTGATTGCCGGAAAAAGATGCAGTGTGAATGAACATGCTGTATTATTCCATCACAGCCCCGCCAACAAAGGAGAAGGTACATAATGTCTACTGGAATTAGTAGGCTGTCTGCGTAATCCTGCACTTACTACAGAGAGACAGGCTGAATCTTTTGTAACATCCGTTTAGCCTCTGTTTGGGCTTGTTGTCTATTTGGGGTGGACACACGTGTAGTTGACCACACTTTTTTGTCTGCCTAAAAAAAAGCTAATTATATACTTCATTATGAATATCACTTTTGTGGTTTCGTGGAGGGTGTTGTCTGAATCCCTTTAGCAATTTAGACTAAAAATCGTTATGCAGTGCTCAGTATAAGGCTATGTGCGCACTAGAAAAGTGATTTTTGTCAAGAAAATTTCTTGAGAAACTTCTGGGAGTTGAAGATTACCACCCTGTGGTGAAAAACTGCACCAAAACCGCAGGAAAAACGCATGCAGTTTTGCCGCAGGTTTGTCCCTGCGTTTTTTTATGCTCTAACTGCAATAAATAATATATAGAATAGATAATCGATAGACAGACAGATAATGGATAGAGGGAAAGATGGATAGATAGATAATAGATAAGAAAGACCTATATAATGTCCCACCTCCCTACATATTCTAAGCTGGCACCCTTTAGTGACTTTCATGTGGCACTAAAGGGTGCCTAGCCTTGTATTTAGCCAAAAAAGAAATAAATAATTAAAAAAAAATGACGTGGGGTCCCCCCATCTTTTGTAGCCGGGTAGGGTAAAGCAGATGGCTGCAGCCTGCAGACCACAGCTGGCAGCTTTACCTTGGCTGGTAATCCAAAACAGAGGGCATCCCACGCTGTTAGTTTACATTAAATAAATAATTTAAAACAAAAAACGTGGGGTCCCACCCAAATTGGATCACCAGCCAAGGTAAAGCGGACAGCTGTGGTCTAGTATTCTCAGACTAGCGCGGTCCACCGTTATTGGACACTCCCCAGCCTAAAAATAGCAGGCCACAGCCGCCCCAGAAGTGGCGCATCCATTAGATGTGCCAATTCCTGGCGCTTTGCCCCAACTGATCCCGTTGCCCTGGTGCGGTGGCAAACGAAGTAATATATGGGGCTGATGCCAGATGTGTAATGTCACCTGGCATGAGGCCCTGGGGTTAGTGATGTGACGCGTTTATCAGATACCTGACATCACACAAACCCAGTCAGTAAGAAATAAAAAATAGACAACAAAAAAAAAGTTTTATTTGAAAAAACACTGCCCAAAACATTCCCTCTTTCACCAATTTATTGAAAAGAACAATCAAATCTGGGTCCGGCATAATCCAATAAGGGGGTCCCACGACGATCCATACTATAGTCACTGTCCCAGTCAATCAAAAACAGAATGTTCCCCATTGGCTGGGAGAGCAGTGCAGTGACCTGAGCTAACATCAATAGGTCAGCCCAGGTCACTGCAGGGAATGACAAGCGCTGCTGTCAGGAGGTTAGATGAGATCATAACCTGCAGTGACGATCTCCTGCACTCCTGACATCAGCGCTGGCACTGACTTCTATTCCCGCTGCGTTCTCAGCAGTATCGCGAGAGCCTGTGACGTCACCGCTAGTCACAGTTTTGGGCCACCCGCGAGACGGGCATAGAAGGCAGTGACAGCGCTGACGTCAGAAGAGCAGCAGATCGTCACAGCAGGTAATGATCTCATCTAACCTCCTGACAGCACCACTCATCCCCGCGGTTGCCAGCACTGCAGTGTGAGAATCTGCTGATACTGCAGTGCGGGCAGACACGGGGCTGGAGTGGGACACAGACTGCACGGGCACCCAACAGAGGTCACACGGAAGTGCTTCCGTGCGGCGTCCAGGGAGTGTGATGTGTGTGTTTATGCTCTGCTCCGCTTCCTGTCATAATGACATCACTTCCCTGCAAAACGCAGGCAATGATGAACATTACCGCAGGTAAACCGCGGCTATACCGAGGGTATACCACACATCATTTGCTATCTGCAGTATACCCGCGGTATTTCGCGATTACATTACAGTGAATGGAGTGAAATACCGCAGGTACCTGTGGAAAAGAAGTGACATGCACATTTTCTCAAGAAATTCTGCAGAAAGAATGTTCTTGAGAAAAAACCGCAGTGTGTGCACAGCTATTTTTTTTTCCCATAGGTTTTGCTGGGAAATGTCTGCAGAAAGATTACAAACATTTCTCAAGAAATTTCTGCAGCAAAACCGCGGGTAAAAATGCAGTGTGCGCACAGGGCCTAAATGTGAACTAAGCATTAAGAACCCCCATACACATGAGATAAAAGTTGACTGATTTTTGGCAGCATCTTCCAATCAGCGAGTGTTCATGGAAACTTCGTCACTGTACACTACTACCCGCTCATCCCAACAGATTAGGTTGGTAGACATAAAATTCGTGTGGTTGGAATTTAATCACCTGAACTTTTTTGTTCAGTGGGAAGAACAGAGCTGAGTGTTCCTGTGTATGGGGAGTAGGGAGAGAGGTGGGAATCTAACTATCGATATGGTGCAGAATACATTTTGCCCACTGTGGACTGCTGTACATTTTATATTTTTATAGGGACGGCTTTGCGCGCCCTCTCTGTCTGGGGACGGCTTTGCGCGCCCTCTCTGGCTGGGGACGGCTTTGCGCGCCCTCTGTGGCTGGGGGGGATGGTATTATTCCATTTTTCACAGATAGTATCCTCTATTCTTACATATCCCTTATATTTCCTGCACCATTAAATATTGGTGATCTTTCCCGGATGATCTATTGTGTTATATAATATCCCGTATCGCCTTGTAATCTCATGGGTCGGCCTGTTTCCTGTTTTTCTCAAATTCTTGTTTTGCTGTGGGAAGTTTAAAGGTGTAAGTGTGGGAGTAAAGCATGTGTCCAGTGATATAATGGCTGGCACGTGAACAGGACGGTGTGTGCGGTTTTGCTCGTGGAGCATGTGGGGGTGGGATGCTGGGCTTAGACAATGGGATTTTCTTTCTGGTGTGTTTCCAAGGTGGAACCCTCTGCTCGTGCAGTATGGGATTCATATGGTTAGATACAGTGCGGATACACATACGGTAATCCATTCACAACATATTAGGAATTTTGATGCTGGAAAGCAACAGATCTGGGCAGGGAAGTGAAAAGGAAATCTGCCAGGAAGGAAACCAGGACGCCCAGCTCTTTAATGGTAGCAGCGAGCTTGTTCTTGCAGCTATTGCACATCAGACAGTGAGACGTCAAGGATTTGTATTGACACGTTAGGATTTCAGAAGCCGCCATTTACAAGCTATTTAAATGTCTGACTCGTAACTGATTCATTGAGATATTCACAGTCACCGTATTTTTGGAATGGGTCTCCTTGATTTAGTAATAGTGTAGTTTGTGAGTAGTGCACTTGGTAGCCGGCAGCATTTGGTGACTGTGCTGTGACTTTAAAAGCCTTTTAATAAAAAGGAAATTTCTACAAATGAAATGAGCAAGACATTTTATTTACTTGTAATTGGTCAGTGAGGGCTCAATCTGATTGTTACAATCCAGGTGACATACAGTTAGGTCCAGAAATATTTGGACAGTGACACAATTTTCGCGAGTTGGGCTCTGCATGCCACCACATTGGATTTGAAATGAAACCTCTACAACAGAATTCAAGTGCAGATTGTAACGTTTAATTTGAAGGTTTGAACAAAAATATCTGATAGAAATTGTAGGAATTGTACACATTTCTTTACAAACACTCCACATTTTAGGAGGTCAAAAGTAATTGGACAAATAAACCAAACCCAAACAAAATATTTTTATTTTCAATATTTTGTTGCGAATCCTTTGGAGGCAATCACTGCCTTAAGTCTGGAACCCATGGACATCACCAAACGCTGGGTTTCCTCCTTCTTAATGCTTTGCCAGGCCTTTACAGCCGCAGCCTTCAGGTCTTGCTTGTTTGTGGGTCTTTCCGTCTTAAGTCTGGATTTGAGCAAGTGAAATGCATGCTCAATTGGGTTAAGATCTGGTGATTGACTTGGCCATTGCAGAATGTTCCACTTTTTTGCACTCATGAACTCCTGGGTAGCTTTGGCTGTATGGTTGGGGTCATTGTCCATCTGTACTATGAAGCGCCGTCCGATCAACTTTGCGGCATTTGGCGGAATCTGGGCTGAAAGTATATCCCGGTACACTTCAGAATTCATCCGGCTACTCTTGTCTGCTGTTATGTCATCAATAAACACAAGTGACCCAGTGCCATTGAAAGCCATGCATGCCCATGCCACCACGTTGCCTCCACCATGTTTTACAGAGGATGTGGTGTGCCTTGGATCATGTGCCGTTCCCTTTCTTCTCCAAACTTTTTTCTTCCCATCATTCTGGTACAGGTTAATCTTTGTCTCATCTGTCCATAGAATACTTTTCCAGAACTGAGCTGGCTTCATGAGGTGTTTTTCAGCAAATTTAACTATGGCCTGTCTATTTTTGGAATTGATGAATGGTTTGCATCTAGATGTGAACCCTTTGTATTTACTTTCATGGAGTCTTCTCTTTACTGTTGACTTAGAGACAGATACACCTACTTCACTGAGAGTGTTCTGGACTTCAGTTGATGTTGTGAACGGGTTCTTCTTCACCAAAGAAAGTATGCGGCGATCATCCACCACTGTTGTCATCCGTGGACGCCCAGGCCTTTTTGAGTTCCCAAGCTCACCAGTCAATTCCTTTTTTCTCAGAATGTACCCGACTGTTGATTTTGCTACTCCAAGCATGTCTGCTATCTCTCTGATGGATTTTTTCTTTTTTTTTCAGCCTCAGGATGTTCTGCTTCACCTCAATTGAGAGTTCCTTAGACCGCATGTTGTCTGGTCACAGCAACAGCTTCCAAATGCAAAACCACACACCTGTAATCAACCCCAGACCTTTTAACTACTTCATTGATTACAGGTTAACGAGGGAGACGCCTTCAGAGTTAATTTCAGCCCTTAGAGTCCCTTGTCCAATTACTTTTGGTCCCTTGAAAAAGAGGAGGCTATGCATTACAGAGCTATGATTCCTAAACCCTTTCTCCGATTTGGATGTGAAAACTCTCATATTGTAGCTGGGAGTGTGCACTTTCAGCCCATATTATATATATAATTGTATTTCTGAACATGTTTTTGTAAACAGCTAAAATAACAAAACTTGTGTCACTGTCCAAATATTTCTGGACCTAACTGTACATGTTATCACCACAAATGTCATCTTGTCCCATCCTTTGACCTGCACTAAAAAAATGTTTCTGATCTTCAATGTCAATTGGAAACAGAACGGATGGGAACTGCAATGGAAACAATTTTTTTCTATTCCCATACTATTAAAGTGTCTCAGCATGTGAGATTACAATCCAGATCATTGAGATGCCCATCTGTTTGGAGTCTTCATTGCTGCTTGAAAATCCAGTCTGAAATTGAAATTGTTTAAGGGTTTGTCTCAAATTCCAGTCTTCAGGGTGCAACGCTCCATGGCCCCCTGGTTGCCTGTGGGTGGCGCACCCCTGAAGACTGACAGTTTGGGCTGTGACCTGAATGGTGTGCTCTCTTGCTGCTATGATGATGCAGTGATGCTGGTGGGTGATGTGACCAGCTATAGTAGAGGGGTGCTTCTATAGGGTGTCGTTGGCGAGGGATTGACTCCGGATGCCCTGGCGCACTACATAAAAGGACTTGTCCTGGCTGGGTGTGTGGACTAGTGTCGTGTGGGCTGTTCGCCCATGGAGGCCGAATGTTGCCGCTGATGTCAGCTAGCAAGGACCAAATGATGACTCGTTTTTGAAAGGAGACCAGTAGTTCTTTTCAAACAATGGTACTTTACTCAACAGTTTGATTTCTCTAAACAACTTCATACACCAGATAGTGGGCACAAATCTTCAGGCATGTGTCAACAGTACAAGGCATATCAAAACGCATTTTCCGTTTCCATTGGGTTGTTTCTGACCTTACTAGTCCCATGAGTCCCAGCATCAACTAACCCCTCCCATTGTGGGCTAGTCCCAACACTTAACTACAACTGCACCTATAGTCTGGTAACTTCCTATACATTACACAAGAACATACTGCAATACAACACATTCCAATCCACGCGACACAATATTTACAAAAGACATTATTCATATTACACTACACAACGCGATTGGTGTCTTCAGGTGCAACATCAAGTCCACCACTCTTACACATGGAAGATCTATAGGAAACAATGTTCAAGCGCACACTCCCACTCCCTGCCTAGGAAACCGGCTACCTTTGAGCTTGGCAATGAGCGGAACACTGTAGAACTAAAAAGCCCACTGTTATAATTAAAAGTAGATTGCAAAGTTGCTTTTTTTTTTTTTTTTCTACGAGTCCTTTTGCAATTTTGCCTTTTTTTTTAATTAATGAGACGACCCTTTTAAAGGCACACTACACCCAAACATGAATAGTCAAAATAATCGGGGGGAAAAATTACCAACAGCATTTGTTTCAGAAAATCTATCAGCCTGGCAAACATTTTAGAAATCATGCAGAGAACACAGGGGTGATATCATCCATTGTCATCTGACAAACTGCTGATAGGCACACTTTGCTTTTGTGTTGGGCTCAATGTGTCTGGTTGCATTTCTCACACAGTAGTAGTAGAGGATTGGTGAGGAGCCTGACGATAGATCAGTGTCACCTTACTTTTTATTTTCATTCAAAACTTTTTATGGGGGGGGGTTCTTCTGATCTACTCCTTCTAATAAAAAGTTACTGAGCAAATAATATGAATACCATTCTAGGTGCCACATGAGATGCAGAAGCTCTCCCCTTTTGGAGAACAATGACTAAGGCAGCGTCCTCTTCCGTTTTCCAGGAACGCACTGCTCTCATGGCTTCAGATTTCCTTATTGCTGGGGAGGGATGTGCTCCTGCTTTACTGACAGACTGGACCAGCAATACTGTTACCCTGCTGGCCCATATTATGAGTTGTTGATACCCTTAAACTAGGCCGCGGCATAGGAATTGTAGTGTGACTAAGACTATGTGCCCACATTGGGCTTTTTTTTATGTGCACATAAAAAAGCATGTTATGGCAGGAAAATGCATCAGAAAAAAAAATGTGCATTTTAATTACATTTACACGGTTTTTTTTTTCATATGCGTTTTTCCATTCTTTTTGTGCTTTAAGTCATGGCAACAACTGGGTTTCCTGCGCTGTACCCTCGTGTTCGCCGCTAGGTCTCCAGTTGATCTTGGGACCTGGCTCTCACTGCCCGCAGTGGTGCCCGGAAGTTTAACCCCCTGAATGCTGCGATCAGTGCTATTGCAGCATTCAGAAGGCAGGGAGAGGGATCTCTTTCCTCTCCCTGTCGATTGGGCCCCTGGAATACGATCACAGGGACCCGATGTCTGCCATAGTAACTCTGAGTCGTCACCATAATGACCCCGGGTTACTGAGCTACAGAGAGCCTCACAGGCCATGCTGTGTGCACGGTGTGTGAGGCAAAGTGCGGCGCTATAATCCCCTATAGTGATAAAGCACTGCAGCGGATTATAGAAATGCAAGAAATAAACACATTAACAATTGGTATGCTGCTTCTTTTTCCAGCAACAAAATCTGTAAGAAAAAATAAGCAGCGTGAGCAAATTAAGATTCTTATAGACTTTGGGGGGATGCTTTTTCCTTGCTCTTATTGATTAAAATAAACAAGGAAAAATGCAAAAAAAAACCCACATGGGCCCATAGCTCTGATCTCATCCGGCTATAGACTAACAACCTGTCCAGCAATCCTGGGCTGGCTAGGTGCAATATTTACAAGCTCTATTAGATAGAACTTGCAAACCCTGCACAAGCCTGCAGCAGTGGTCAGTTGCCTAGGCGATGGGCTGTATACAATAAAATAGTACTTGTCAATCATAGCGCAACAGTCAAATTTTAGTAAAATAGAAAAGTAAATGAATGAGACTAAACCTTTTACTTTTTCTGCTTCACCTCCTTGTTAAACCAGTTTTTTATGCCTGCAAATACTTTTGGCAGCAAATACTTAGCAACCCGGATGTATGAATTCTGCCATACATGTTATAGCAGTGCCCTTCCTATCTACATAGTAGTATTAGCATTGTGTTTCCCACTCTTGAGAGTAGTTGCGGGAGATTTTATTGTTCCTGGTTTCCTTAGTAGTTGTAATCATAGCAGACTACTATCTTCCGCCCTCCTACCCTTGTAGTGATAGGTAAATTCACTGCGCACCGTTCCTTTTCCCCGATAACACTTGTAGTCTCTGCCAAGTGTGAAGGAATGGAGTGCAGTCTCGGGATCGTGCTCCGTGCACTCAGTGGTTGGGGGAGACAGCACCTGGGGGCGGAATGCATTTAGTACAGGGAGGAATACCCTTCATCTGGAGTTGTGATTAGTGACCAAGTTTATGCCAACTCGTATAAAATGTATTGTATAAATACAGGTAAATGTTTCCGTTTGGGAACGTTTCCAGGGAAGTGAGTGTATATTTGCTTTTCCTCTCAATAACGCCAGACTTATTTTTTATAGAGTCATTCTACTTTTCTATGTGTCTAATATAGATCTGTATTTGGCAGAGTTACCACAGTCCGATTTCCTACATGTGGCAGAGAATACTTGGAGGGTCCTGAATGTTCTGTCCAACGGGATCCAGACTGGAGGTGTTACAAAGATTGCCAAGTCCGTCATTGCTCCCCTGGCCGAGCACAATGTCTCGGTGCTGATGCTTTCCACGTACCAGACGGATTACATTTTGGTAAGTTAGTGAATGTTAAAGGGGTTGTCTGACCCTACAACAAATAAAAATGTTTAACAGTAATTACATCCTTTTCTTTTTCTTCTGATCACTGATGTAAATAAGCGCCACTTCCAGTTCAGAGGTGTTTCTCTAGTTTCAGCAAGATGCCGATATCACAGAGCCTGCTGACTCTTTACACTTCTCTACTGAGTCCGAGCGGACCAGCACACGGAGGGTAATACCATGCACACCTAGAAGCATGTCTGCCCCAGAATGTGAGGGCATTGCTTACGTCCCAACCCGATTGGCATGTAGCTCGGGGATGGAACAATTAGCACGTCTAGATCAATTACAGCAGTCCCAGCACCACATATCCACCTCCAGAAATTGGTTAAATGCAGCTAAGGCTATGTGCGCACTGGGAAATGGAATTTTCTTGAGAAAATTCCGCATCCTCTCAAAGATTACCGCACCCGCGGTAAAAAACCGCGGGAAACCGCACCCGAAAACCGCATGCGGTTTGCCGCGGTTTGCTGCGGTTTTACCGCGGTATTATTCGCAGTATTGCCGCGGTTTTGCCGCGTGCGGGTTGGGATGTGCTTTATTGCATTCAATGCAATAAAGCACATTGAAGAAAAAAAAAAATAATAAAAAAAAACAAAACATTTAATTCTGATAGTAGATAGACAGAAGAATAGATAGAGGGATAGATAGATAGACAGACAGATAGATAGAGGGATAGATAGAGGACAGATCGCTGCATTTCCCACGGTCGGCAGTGAGTTCACATTACCGGCCGTGGGAAATGACCGGTAATTACCTCTGCTGTCTGCTGCTTTCATTCAGCGCTGTGTCTGTTCAGCGCAGGACGTCGGACCTGTGGATTACGCCAGAGCTTTGGTGCGGGAGGGGTTAATAAAATGGTGAACGAGGCTTGTTGGTTTTATTTAAAATGATTTTTCGGTGTGTGTGTGTTTTTTTTCACTTTACTTACGGGTTGATCATGTCAGCTGTCTCATAGACGCTGCCATGATCAAGCCTGGAGTTAATGGCGGTGATCCACCACTATTAACCCCTTGTATTACCTTGCCACCACTGCTACACGGTGGCAAGAAGAGCCGAGGACACTCCGGTAGTGCCGCATAATGCATGCGACAGTGCCGGGGCAGCTGCGGCTGATATTCTCGGCTGCCGGAGGGGGAGTGAGGCGGGGGACATTAACCCTGCCCCTCTCCCTCCCCAGCCTGAGAATACCGGCCCGCCGCTGTGTGCTTACCTCGGCTGGAAGGTAAATATGCAGCGGAGCCCACGTTCTTTTTTTTCTATATTTCCGTTTTCTTTCTATGTGTGTTCTATGTGTCTGTGTCTGTGTTCTATGTGTCTGTGATGTCTGTGTGTCTGTGATCTGTGTTTGTGTTTACTCTCTGCACGGCTTCCTCTTCCTGTAATGACATCACTTCCCTGCAAAACCTCAGACAAGCGATGCACATTACCGGAGGTAAACCGCGAAATACCGCAGGGAATAACGCAGGAAAACGCAGTGAACCGCACAGAATTTGCTTCCTGCGTTATTCCCTGCGGGATTTCATGATTAACATTGGAGTCAATGGAGTGAAATCCCGCAGCGATGTGCGGAAAAGAAGTGACATGCACTTGTTTTTGCTGCGGGATTTCCGCAGCAAAACATGCAGCTGTCAAATTCCGCCCAGTGCGCACAGGATTTTTTTTCTCCATAGGATTTGCTGGTGATTCACTGCAGAGATGTTATGAACATTTTCTGCAGCGAAACACGCAGCAAATCCGCGGAAAATCCGCGGCAAAATCCGGTAAGTGCGCACATAGCCTAAATGTTCTGTTTGCTTGTAAATATAAGTGAGTTTTTAATAATTTTGGGAAAAAGTAATCGGACAACCCACCCTTAAGTCACATGTGAGTAGTATACAGTATACTAGGATTGGTGGTGATCGAGGTGTTCACTTTATTTATTGGTTTTTCTGTATAATTCATTATGTACCAGGCTATGAAATTAGTGCAGCACGTGAAATATCCATCAACATGGCATGATGTGATTTTTGGGGGACTTCTGTCTTGCTGAGACTATGAACGTCAGCCCACTCTTTCGGATTTTTATCAGCGAATCCCTAGCTTAGGGTATGTGCTCACAATGAGTTTTTATCACATTTCTGACTTTTCGCTGCATCAAAAACGCAACGTTTTACAGTTCAAGCAAAGTGGATGGGATTTATACAGTGCTGCTCACCATTATTGACACCCCTTAATTTTTTTCACACACTGCAATATTTTCAGAAATAAATGGAAATGTACGAAAGGTAAATCCTAAGGATTTTATAATTAGTGGTCCAAAGTAATACAACAAAAAATCATTGTTTATCAGCTTACATGTTGCAATTTCAAAGAAGAAACAGAATAAACAGCACATACAAAAATAAAGGCACCCCTAATTAATACTTGGTTGTCTTCTAATTAATACTTGGTTGCACTCCCTTTGGCATTGATGACAGCCTCCAAACATTTCCTGAAGCCACCTATAAGCTTCTTGCACTTCCCGGCTGGTATTTTTTCAATTTTCCTCTTCTCCCCCCACATTCAGGGAGTTTCTTGATGGTTCCATGCTTGGCAAACTTCTTAACCCCTACTCGACCGAGGACGTTCGGAACATCCTTAATCATGAAGGGGTAATCATCGCTGGCTGCTGGGGAGAGCCAGCGGCGAACCCTGCACATGTCTGCTGATTTGTACAGAAGACGTGTGCCTCGCAGGCGCAGGTGAATCTGTGATCCACCTGCGCCTGTTAACCTCTTAAATCCTGCTGTCAAAATGTGACAGCACGATTTTAATATCCGCAGCGGGTAACTCACACTTATCTGCCACCATCGGAGGCCCCGTGATGTGATCACTAGGAGCTGGTGGTTGCCATGGTAGCACAGGGTCATGTGATGACTCCTGTCGCTATCATGACTCCCAGTTACAGCCGGTACAGCGCTGACTTTAGCAGAAGAGAACCATTTCTGTTGATCTGAGCTGTGTAGCTCTGATCGGGCGAAATGAATGCGAGATCAGACTGCTGATTTTTATAGCCTCCTAGGGGCACTAGTAAAATAAAAAAATTCAAAAAGTAAAAAAAAAAAAAATAATTCAAATCTCCCCCATTTGGCCGATTTGAAAATTAAAGGGTTGAAAACATAAAAAATATACACATACATTTGGTATCGCTGCGTTCAGAAATGCCTGATCAAAATATAAAATCAATTAATCTGATCAATAAATGGCGTAGCAGCAAAAAAAATTTCAAACACCAAAATTACGTTTTTTGGTCATCGCAAATTCTGTACAAAATGCAATAATAGGTGATCAAAATATAGCATCTGCGCAAAAAGGGTACCATTTAAAAACTTCAGCTTGGGACGCAAAAAATAGATAATCACTGAGCCCCATATCCCGAAAAATTAGAACGCTACGGGTCGCGGAAAATCCTTTTGTCCTATATGGACAGTAATACCTTTAGTATTTTTATTTAGAACCAAAAATTTGATGTTGTATGTAATGTTTAATATTTCCCCTTGTTATTGAATGTGTCTATCCCTTCTGGATGTCCCAGTACTTTAAGCTCTGTCTGCTCACCGTGGGTTTGTTACCCCCCTTTTTCTGTAACATCTGATAGCACCTTATTTTTAATGTATGTTTTATAATAGCCTTAACACTTTTTTGATGAATAAAGTTATTTGCACCTTTAGCCATCTAATGCTCCTTGTGCCTGTTTGTCTTTAGGGTCGTGGAAAATGCCGCAAAAAGTGCGCCACTTTTTTTTGGACAAGCTTCTGAATTTTTTAAACCTTTTAGATAAAAGTAAACCTATATATGTTTGGTGTTTATGAACTCGTACCAACCTGAGGCACCATGTCAGTTTTACCGTATAGTGAACACTGTGAATAAAATATCCCAAAACCAATCTTGCAATAGCACTTTTTTTGCAATTTTTCCGCACTTGGAATTTTTTTTACCTTTTTCCAGTACACTATATGGTAAAACTTATGGTTTCTTTTAAAAGTCACACTCTTCCCTCAAAAAACAAGCCCTCATATGGGGAGATTGACGGAAAAATAAAAACAAAACTGAAAGGATTGTGCTCTTCAGCTGCACGTTGAGGTAGGCACCGGAAGCAGTTTCAGTAAAACGTCTAAGCTGGTTTATTTAGACTCCATAAACCGGACAGGAAATAAAAAACAGCCTTTTCCAGCATAAAGTGAAAAATAGAGCAAATAGTCTGCACAATAGTGTGGGCTCATAGTCCTTAGCGGAGAGAAACAACGCTGGAGGTCTGCACACCTCCACACACACACCCTGAATCAGACAACTGGTTTTCATTTTATCTGCCGGACCACGCCCAGGATGGGGATATGTGAGCAGCCAGTCCCACCCATCTCGCTGACTGCTCGTAAACTCGCCCCTGACACACTCTAGTAACTCTCACAGCACTATACGTCCTGGAGCCTGCTCCAAAGTAACATCATTGAGGCTACAAACCTCGATGATGCATATCTTGCCTCAAGGACCTGTCCAGCGGCCATCTTACAGTAGATTTGTTTCACTACTATGGACTTCTCTTCTTCCCCAGAAAATTGATTATGTATTATACAGGTCTGGCTGCCTTTCTAGAAAAACAAAGTATTACAGCCCTTCTGTACAAGATAATTGGCGATGGGTACTTGATCCAGAGATTTCTGATACATTTTTTGAGAAAAAAATATATTTTTGTCTCCTACGAGGACAGTTGGCAAACTTATACAAAAATAAGGTATAACCTAATGGATGTGACTTTTAGTTTTCAGCTTTTTTTAATTGTGTAACTGCATAACTGCCTTCTGTAGGAATCATGCTTTAAAGAAAAGGGCAAAGGACAAATTGAAAACCCAGAAAGTGAAGCAAAGTAAATAATTGTCAGCTTGGGGTTAATAACACTGATAGAAGACTTGCTGTTACACTCATTAAAAAGTGTTGTTTGGCCTGATAATGAGCATTTGCAGGTGTAAAATAAACCTGCTAATCTGTAACCCTTAATATACCGTAGTATATATTTGATTACTAGAATGTTTTTGGCAATATTAACCCCAAGTATAACAGCATTGGTAATGCCGATCATATTTAGAACTAGGACTGGACTAAAAAGCAGTCTTGACACACAAAATGCCCCAACCCACATACAGTATTGCCTTCCCTAACATCCCTTGCCCCCATTTCAGAGAAATAGCGGTCTATAATGTGTAGCAACTAATTTTCCCTTGACACACCTCTCACCAGTCTCAAATATGTAAACCACAGTAACAACACAAGCAGGGAGTAGAGGTATTTCCCATGAAACAATTCTGGAGCATCTTTCCTTAGAACCGTACATTGTGCCATTCTTCCGTGATTTTCCTGGCTTAATAGACAGCGGGGTGTTACCATTCCGCATGAGCTCCATCTCTGATTGCAGTCAGTCTCTTTGCATTTCTTCTCCATCTGGTTCAGACCTCCATGACAACGTTTTCTACGGCAGAGTTCACTGTGATGACACGTAACTTAATGCAGAATACAGATTCCAAATTGGCCCCCTAAGTATATGCAAATGTATCTAGAACAACCAGAATTTTCAGGAAACCAGCATGATTTGGATGTGATTAGAGAAAAAGATCCATGCAAGATGTTACTTTGCAGATTAAATTCACTGAGGCAACATGTTATATGGATAGATTTACTAATATCCCTTCAACATGGTGATATTTATGAACTAATGATTAGTACGCATTATAACTAGATTTTGTTACTCCCCATAAAATCTTTTTCTCGTAGACTTCATTTGAGGATGCAGAACCAAAGAACATCCCAAAGCTGTCCTGGGGGTGGGAATAATAGTCAAATATACTGTTACCATAGAAGTTTCCACTTCTGCCCAAGCTGCTGATCGGCGACCTGTCATCAGCAGTATTTTTCCGCCAATAGTGGCATCTGCAGAAGTGAAGATACAGATCCTGTAAAGCTTAGAAAAGTATGCACCTATAGTCCAGACGTTGTTCTACAAAATAGAGGCCCGGTGAAAAACTGCTTAGGAAGCTTTTACAGCCCAAGCAGAGTGTTCCCTTACCCTGAATGGGGGAGCACCGACACCTGCCCTAGATGGCACGTTAATGGCTAAACTAATCAACAAGCAATGCTGACCCAAGATTCGACTGGACTTCTGCAGAGCATACCAGGATGACCCACAAGACATCCGAATAGAGCTGTGAGACAGGCAGAGCTGCATAGCTCTGGCTACATCAGGCAATGGGAAAACCTCTCAGAGAGAAGAAAGCCAAAGTAACTAAAAGTAGGAGAGCAATCTCATAATTAAAGTGAAAAGGCATTGAACGCCACAACGGTGAAAGGAGGGAGCCGAACACCAGAACCTAATGTCCTGGAGAAACAGAGAGAAAACTCACTAAACAGCCAAACTGGAGAGATGTCTCAGATCGGTGCAAAAGAGGGGGGAAGACCGAAGGGCAGCAGGACTCTAAAGTGGTCTCCCAAAACCCCAGGAATATGTTGACTGTGAGTCTAACTGGGTGGGCAGTCCTGACCTTAATAATCCAAGAGAAATTCTGCGCAAAATTCTTGCCTGGGAAAGAACCTGGATCTTGGGCGTCTACCAAAGTTTAACTAGACATGCAAAAAATGAAAAGGAAGGTTATCGCCATATGAGCACTGTCTAGAGCGTCACGCCTATGTAAAATGTGCTAAATTAAATAGCAGAAAAATGATCTTTCAGGCGCCCGCTCCCTAATTCTAGTCAGACAAACCCAATCCAAAAGACAAGAGCTCTCCAAACTGCATACCTGACGATCCGGCCGCTAACCGAAATGACCAAAAAAATCTTCCTTAAATGGAGAACCCTGGAAGAGCTCTGACTGGATACTATGGATAGTGTCTGGGGGCATCTGCCTGGTGAGAAAGAATTCTGGAATCGCACGGCAGAATACTAACCTAACCCAGTAATCAAACTATCCAATTCAAGTGTGGGAAGGAGAATGCTGTTCTAATAAGGAAATGCCAAGATTCCTCTGGAATGTGGAAGAGTCCAGACGTCTGCCTTGACCCATCTCCTATTGAGGGAAGCTGTAGTGTATACAGTAGGCCTCTCGGGAGACCCTCAGAGGCTTAGGATCTACAAACGCCTTGGACGTGGATCATCTGCATGACTTGCATTAACACTTAATTGAGACGGACCTGGCCAGAGTTTCGTAGGAGGTGACCAGAACTAGGATAAGGTGAAGACCAGGACAGCATAAAGGATGAGACCAAGTAATAAACTAGCCACCCAAAAGGGGACCTCAATAGCCATTCCATGATCTAAAAGGTACAGCCCTACACAGGAACAGGAATCCTGGCGTATCATAATCAATGGCCTCCTATCAACTGATCAATGAGTGTGAGCCATCTGCATCTCTTAGGCTGGTTTCACATTTTCGTTGTTTTGACGGAAACGGAATCCAGCACAGATGCACTACAGTTCATTTATTTACAGTGGAAGCACAACACCACTTGGACACATGTGGTTGTGTATGAAGCACACAACCGCATGGTGTCGCACTTCCACTGTAAATAAATAAACTGTACTGCATCTTGCTGGATTCAGTTTCCGTCAAAACAACGAAAATGTGAAACCATCCTTACGGTTAAGCAAAAAAGACTTGCGTAAATCAGTAACTCCGGCCTCTACTCTTAAGCTGGTGTCACACATAACGACGACGACAACGACGTCGCTGCAACGTCACCATATTCTGTGACGTTGCAGCGACCTCAACAGCGACGTCGCTGTGTGTGACACATAACGATCAGACCCCTGCTGCGAAATCGTTGCTCGCTCCTGAATGCTCGAAGTCATTTTTTGATCGCTGCTATCCCGCTGCGCCATGCTGATAAGCTGATAATCCTTGTGTTTGACACCGCAGCAGCGACGCTACGCTACGTCTGAAACCACACAACGACCGTCGACGTCGCTATGATCGCTGCTCCGTCGCTGCTTTTTCTAATATGTTTGACAGCTTACTAACGATCATCGATGGCCGCTGCTACGTCACAGAATATGGTGACGTTGCAGCGACGTCGTCGTCGTTATGTGTGACCCCAGCTTTAGAGGAAATGTTGGAAATAAAGACTGGAGTCCTCAATTGAATGGGAGCCCTAGTCATTCAGTGGAAGAACTGAAACAGGGCTACCTGGACTGCTAAGAGGATGCCCTAAATTGAGAGGTCTTTTCCTGAGACACAAAATCGTCTGGAAGTTTTGAAGTGCACAAAAGACCTGTAACTACATCAAACTGAAAGGTCGTTGCCTATAGATCTGAGTCATTTAGGACGTGATCAGAGACCTATTTGTTCACCTAAAAAACAACTCACCGAGGGGTCTGAATTAGCTGAACAGACTCCTCTATGAAGAGGCAAAAGTACCTTCTGGCCCATATGTGCAAACGATCTACCAAGCAGTCTTCCACTAGACAGAGGCTCGTCTTGGACAGCAGTCTGGGTACCAGCTGAATTGTCTGCATGAGCAGTGATCCAATAGCGCAATACGCTAAGGTTTTTTTTCAAGGGAAACCAGACCATGCATAAGATACAAGCATACTAGGTTACCAGGCAGGATAGTCGAGATTGCATGGTCCTCTCTGAACTCTGGCCATACAACAGACATAGAAGGCACAGGGAATGCTATAAACCGCTAATGGCGATAGAAAGGAGGGGAGAAGCTGTCAGTACAAGTGTCAAGTCATCCCAAAAAGAAAATAGCCTACTTGATCAAAGGGTCACTAAGTTCTGAGAACGCCATAAGACTGTTAGGAATGTGACCAAGGGTGTGGAGACCCGGCCGCTGCAGGTGTGCGAAGCAAGCAAAAGGGGATGGAAGAACCACAATCCGGAGTGAACACCCAGCAAAATGGTGCTACCCATACCACTGAAAGAGGAAGGGGCAGGGCTTGTGGCAGGACAGGGTTTGGTCACCCTGTTACCCTATAAACTATCTATCTGAAAAAGAGAAAAGGTTAACCCCTTATCTGGCCTCTAAAGCTCTATAAAAGATCCGAGACCCAGACATCAGTTGCCTACAACTGACACTAGACAAAACTGAGGCAGCCTGATTCTAGCAGGCAATCTCTAATTATATGTAATACTAGTGTTCGCCACAAGGTGGCAGCAAACTATCCCATGGTTCCTTGTCCCAGTGAGACAAACAAAAAATTATTTGGGAACACGGTTGGAGGACTGACAGTGTGGATGGAGCGGTAACATACATTACACTACTGCTCCCATGGAAGTGTATCGAGGGGTGTCACACATTAATCTACTGTTCCCATAGAAGTTAGTGACGCGAGGGTCACACGTCACACCACTGCTCCCATAGAAGTGGACGGAGCGGGTCACACATTACATACATTAGATATTGTATATCCTATTACATTATGTGATACTTTCCACTGAGCCCTGTATTTAATCCTAGCGTGTTACACTTTGCTTATCTAATCGCTTTTCAGCATGTTACAGTCCACATATCTAACTTCAGCACATGCAGCACCAACTAACAGAATCTGCTCTGCTAGCTGTCCTCGGTGACCCTTTCCACATGTCAATATCTCTTTTTAAGTCTCCAAAATATGGCTCTGCACTGTGATCCTAAACTTCATCTTCCCTTTGAGACATTGGGCACATGTGAACAGATCCAGCCCACATTTAATGAAGTTGTAATGCGAGCTAGCAGTGCATTAGGTTTTCATGGCAAATGTCATCAGCTGCTCCACACAGTACTTAAAAGTGGAAAATATCAAAACTTTTATAAATTATTTTTCATATTTTACTCCATTAAAAACATTATATATACTTTTTTTTTAATTAAACCATTAATATTTTCCTTTTTTTTTTTTTTTTCTTTGTTGGAAAAAATATTTTTTGGGTTTTGCAACCTTCCCTTTAATTGCAGTTTACATTTCCATATGAATTGTGACCCCATTGGTCGGATCTCATGGTTTATTACTGTTTACATAGACATCAGCACTTTGCAGCACAGCAAATGTGCAAATTGTATTCACAGTGACTGCGACAATGTCTTGCATCTTGCATTGCCCCATCAAGAACGGCGCAAACACTTTATATGAAAAAATCTATATATCTGATATATATATATAATATATATATATATAATATATATTATAAAGAAATATTCGGTGTATTATACACAGCGCTGGAAAAAAATTAAGAGACCACTGCAAAATTGTCAGTTTTTCTGATTTTTCTCTTTATAGGTATTAAGTGAGATGAAAATTGTTTGTATTCTATGAACTACTGACAACATGTCTCCGAATTTCCAAGCAATAAATTTTGTATTTATTTTTTTAAAAATGAGAAATGGCCAAAATAACAATAAAAGCATTTCTTTCAGACCTGAAATAATGCAAAGAAAACAAGTTCATAATCATTTTAAAACAACAATACTAATGATTTAACTCAGGAAGAATTCAGAAATCAATATTTTGTGTAAGAACCATGATTTTTAATCACAGCTTTCATGCGTCTTGGCATGCTTTCCACCAATCTATCACACTGCTTATCTTATACCACTCCTGGTGCAAAAATGTAAGTAGTTCTTCTTTGTTTGATGGCTTGTAAATATCCATCTTCCGCTTGATTATATTCCAGAGGTTTTCAGTGGGGTTCAGATCTGGAGATTGGGCTGGCCATGACAGGGTTTTGATGTGGTGGTCCTTCATCCACTCATTGATTGACCTACCTGTGTGGCATGGTGCATTGTCTTGCTGGAAAAAACAGTCCTCAGAGTTGGGGAACATTGCCTGAGCAGAACGTAGCAACTGTTTTTTCCAGGATAACCTTGTATGAGGCTTGATTCATATGTCCTTCGCAAAGTTTAATCTGCCCAATTCCAGCCTTGCTGAAGCATCCCCAGATCATCACCAATCCTCCATCAAATTTCACAGAGGGTGCAAAATACTGTGGCTTGTATGCCTCTCCAGGTCTCTGTCTAACCATTAGACGACCAGGTGTTTGGCTAAGCTGAAAATTAGACTCATCATAGAAGAATACCTTACTCCAGTCCTCTATGTTCCAATCCTTATGGTCTTTGCCAAACTTCAGCATGGCTCTCCTGTTACGGGGGGCTGTCTGATAATAACCGAAAGGAGTATCAGACAGTCAGGGTCCACCGTGCAAAGACTTTGCTGCAGACTATGGCAGAGTGCAATACCTCTGTTAACTCACAGAAGGATATAATAAGAAAGTAAAGCAATTCCTCCCTTACTTGGAGGGTGTGTGGAATGATCTCTGTTAATAATCACGGAGACAAAGGCAATGTGTGCGAAATGGCACCTACCTAGGTCCGCTCTTCTAGTGGTGCAAAAGAGACGAACAGCAGCGTAAGCCGCACAAAGCTCCTACCTGCGTTCGCTCCACTAGTGTGCGAGGACACGAACCACTAGATATGGCACCTGCCTAGGTCCGCTCTTCTAGTGGTGCAAAAGAGACAAACAGCAGCGTAAGCCGCACAAAGCTCCTACCTCTGTTCGCTCCCCTAGTGTGCGAGGATACGAACAACTGCCAGACGCAGTATAAGGAACGTTACCCTAGCGGCAACGTCCACCTACGAGTACAATCACAAGGCCCAGCCAGACCATGTGCCTCAGGCACCTGCCTATGTCCGCTCCCCTAAGAGGTAAGGATACGGACAGCAGCCGAAGCTGTAAGGTATAAGAACGCTACCCTGCCGGTAGCGCTCACCTAGCATAGACAGAGGAATGCCTAGAGGAACGCGCACAGAGCGTCTACTCATATGCATGAACCAAGAGGACTGAGCATCATGCGGCGTGTGTCAGGGTCTTATATAAACTCTGTGCCTCATCCAAGATGGAGGACACCAGAGCCAATCCGCTTCCAGAACGACAGGAGTGACGTCATGCTGGCCTATCACCGAGCAAGACGTCACAAGCACATGACCAGCGACCAATCGGCATAGAAGGTGTCAGAGACATGTGACCTCGTGTCAGCGATGATGTCACCCGCACATGTGCAATGGCTCCAAGATTGGACTTAGTCTCCGGCGCTCGCATATGTGCAGTAGCAAGAAATCTGGACTTAGTCTCCAGCGCTCGCACATGTGCAGTAGCAAGAAATCTGGACATAGTCTCCAGTGCTCGCAGCAACCGTAACATCTCCTTTGCTTCTCATTGATGAAAGGCTTTTTTCTAGCTTTACATGACTTGAGCCCTGCCTCTAGGAGCCTTTTACGAACTGTTCTTGCCGTGCACTTCACCCCAGCTGCCATTTTTTCATTCCTTTTGTAGGTCACTTGATGTCATCCTGCGGTTGCTGTGTGACATTTGAATCAAATGACGGCCATCCCAGTCAGTGGAGTGTCTCTTTTGCCCTCTGCCGGTCTGTAGCTTTGTTGTCACCAATGTTTGCTGCTTGACCTTGTTGTAATGGACTGCCGTCTTAGAAATTCTAAGGATGGAGGCAGCATGACGCTCACTGTATCCCTCTGCTAGTAAAGCCAGAATTGAGCCCTGCTCCTCGCTAGCTCTGGCAGACTCCTAAGAAAGGCATGGAGTGGTGGTTCAGAAGTTCCTATATTTTACCTCCCCTTCATCCAATGGGGCTCTGCAGGTTCCCATTCTCGGGATTAATGATGGTCTAAGCACTTGAACTCCCAGTGATGCGGATATTACGTTTTTTGTAACTTTTTATTGACAAACACATCAAGTTTGTGCAAAGACTCAACATTTTCAGTACTGACCCTTATTTTTCAAGACTTTGTCCCTCATCCCTGACTTGCTTGGATATCTGCTTCTGTGTCAAATCCTGACTGATAAACTAAGCACTGATTATTCAAGAATGAGTTATCACAGTTTTTGTGCTCTTTGAGGACTGATCACAGATTCTCAATGGGATTCCGATCTGGGAGATTCCTGGCTATGGACCCAAAGTTTCAGTGTTTTAGGGTAAGTTCTCATGATCAGGAAGACACTGCGTTCTAGACGCAGTGTCATTCCTCTTGCGGGGATGCTAATGTTTTCCATGGGCGAACGTATCATCTGTGCACACAGTCAGCATTCTTGGAGCAGCGGACTTTCACTGTTTTCCTGCTGAGAGCGTTCTCATCGCCACAAGCACAAATTGACATGGTCTGGCTCGGAAGGCACACTGCATGTCAGTCAGATTACTCTGTGGAGAAAAGAAGCAGTGGGCTTTGGATTTTTATAAATCTCATCCACTGTGCTTGTACTGTGCAACGTTGTGTTTTGGTCTCAGGGAAAACATGGCTGCAACCAAAATGCTGCAAACACTGATCGTGGGAATGTGTCCTTATTCACGGGACCACTTAGTTATCACTTTAACCTTCTGGTGCTTCTTAATGCTGGAAAAAGCATTGTTCATCAAAAATTGCTTCTGAATTATTCTTGGAGGATACTCTATCATTCTTCATTCCTGTCAGTCTACTTCAGCAAAATTCTGAATGAGCCCACCTTCTTGAACTATAGTAATCTCCACACGGATGGTCTTGGGATACTTTTCTCTTGGGATGACACAGGGCTCATGGTAGGGCTCATCTTTTCTTGTCTGGACAATCATTCTTGCATATCTGCCAGATACAATACAGATGTGTATGACAAGAAGTACAAGTGAATATATCAGAATATATACAAGAATATACAGTGCCTACAAGTAGTAGTCAACCCCCTGCAGATTTAGCAGGTTTGATAAGATGCAAATAAGTTAGAGCCTGCAAACTTCAAACAAGAGCAGGATTTATTAACAGATGCATAAATCTTACAAACCAACAAGTTATGTTGCTCAGTTAAATTTTAATACATTTTAAACATAAAAGTGTGTGTCAATTATTATTCAACCCCTAGGTTTAATATTTTGTGGAATAACCCTTGTTTGCAATTACAGCTAATAATCATCTATTATAAGACCTGATCAGGCCGGCACAGGTCTCTGGAGTTATCTTGGCCCACTCCTCCATGCAGATCTTCTCCAAGTTATCTAGGTTCTTTGGGTGTCTCATGTGGACTTTAATCTTGAGCTCCTTCCACAAGTTTTCAATTGGGTTAAGGTCAGGAGACTGACTAGGCCACTGCAACACCTTGATTTTTTTCCCTCTTGAACCAGGCCTTGGTTTTCTTGGCTGTGTGCTTTGGGTCGTTGTCTTGTTGGAAGATGAAATGACGACCCATCTTAAGATCCTTCATGGAGGAGCGGAGGTTCTTGGCCAAAATCTCCAGGTAGGCCGTGCTATCCATCTTCCCATGGATGCGGACCAGATGGCCAGGCCCCTTGGCTGAGAATCAGCCCCACAGCATGATGCTGCCACCACCATGCTTGACTGTAGGGATGGTATTCTTGGGGTCGTATGTAGTGCCATCCAGTCTCCAAACGTCACGTGTGTGGTTGGCACCAAAGATCTCGATCTTGGTCTCATCAGACCAGAGAACCTTGAACCAGTCTGTCTCAGAGTCCTCCAAGTGATCATGAGCAAACTGTAGACGAGCCTTAACATGACGCTTTGAAAGTAAAGGTACCTTACGGGCTCGTCTGGAACGGAGACCATTGCGGTGGAGTACGTTACTTATGGTATTGACTGAAACCAATGTCCCTACTGCCATGAGATCTTCCCGGAGCTCCTTCCTTGTTGTCCTTGGGTTAGCCTTGACTCTTCGGACAAGCCTGGCCTCGGCACGGGTGGAAACTTTCAAAGGCTGTCCAGGCCGTGGAAGGCTAACAGTAGTTCCATAAGCCTTCCACTTCCGGATGATGCTCCCAACAGTGGAGACAGGTAGGCCCAACTCCTTGGAAAGGGTTTTGTACCCCTTGCCAGCCTTGTGACCCTCCACGATCTTGTCTCTGATGGCCTTGGAATGCTCCTTTGTCTTTCCCATGTTGACCAAGTATGAGTGCTGTTCACAAGTTTGGGGAGGGTCTTAATTAGTCAGAAAAGGCTGGAAAAAGAGATAATTAATCCAAACATGTGAAGCTCATTGTTCTTTGTGCCTGAAATACTTCTTAATACTTTAGGGGAACCAAACAGAATTCTGGTGGTTTGAGGGGTTGAATAATAAATGACCCTCTGAATAAACTTTTCACAATTTAAAAAAAAAAAAGAAATAACATTCTTTTTTGCTGCAGTGCATTTCACACTTCCAGGCTGATCTACAGTCCAAATGTCACAATACCAAGTTAATTCCGAATGTGTAAACCTGCTAAATCTGCAGGGGGTTGAATACTACTTGTAGGCACTGTATACAAATTAACATAATCACAATCCATGTAAATGGCATAGGCAGGGCCGGATTAAGGTTCGTGGGGGCCCCTGGGCAGAAAATCTGGTGGGGGCCCCATAAACGTTAACATTTTTAGCCATAACAGTAGAGCACGAACTGTAGCATTTAGATAAAAATCCAATAAACATGTATCTTAAGGCCCCGTCACACTAAGCAACATCGCTAGCAACATCGCTGCTAACGAACAACTTTTGTGACGTTGCTAGCGATGTTGCTGTGTGGGACATCCAGCAACAACCTGGCCCCTGCTGTGAGGTCGTTGGTTGTTGCTGAATGTCCTGGGCCATTTTTTAGTTGTTGCTGTCCCGCTGTGAAGCACAGATCGCTGTGTGTGACAGCGAGACAGCAACAACTAAATGTGCAGGCAGCAGGAGCCGGCTTCTGCGGAGGCTGGTAACCAATGTAAACATCGGGTAACCAAGAAGCCCTTTCCTTGGTTACCCGATATTTACCTTTGATACCAGCCTCCGCTGCTCTCACTATCAGTGCCGGCTCCTGCTCTGTACACATGTAGCTGCAGCACACATCGGGTTAATTAACCCGATGTGTGCTGTAACTAGGAGAGCAAGGAGCCAGCGCTAAGCATTGTGCGCTGCTCCCTGCTCTGTGCACATGTAGCTGCAGCACACATCGGGTTAATTAACCCGATGTGTGCTGTAACTAGGAGAGCAAGGAGCCAGCGCTAAGCATTGTGCGCTGCTCCCTGCTCTGTGCACATTTAGCTGCAGCACACATCGGGTAATTAACCCGATGTGTGCTGTAACTAGGAGAGCAGGGAGCCAGCGCTCAGTGTGCGCTGCTTCCTGCTCTCTGCACGTGTAGCTGCGTGCGCTGGTAACCAAGGTAAATATCGGGTTGGTTACCCGATATTTACCTTAGTTACCAAGCGCAGCATCTTCCACGCGGCGCTGGGGGCTTGTCACTGGTTGCTGGTGAGCTCACCAGCAACTTGTGTAGCGACGCTCCAGCGATCCCTGCCAGGTCAGGTTGCTGGTGGGATCGCTGGAGCGTCGCAGTGTGACATCTCACCAGCAACCTCCTAGCAACTTACCAGCGATCCCCATCGTTGTTGGGATCGCTGGTAAGTTGCTTAGTGTGACTGGACCTTTACCCTGATCTGCCATATTCAGATTTACAGGACTACAATACAGATACAGTCCAGGATAACTCACAGCCGTCACTTATACACACAGTACAATACAGATACAGTCCAGGATCACTCACAGCCGTCACTTATACAAAGAAAGTAGAGTAAAGGGGGCTTTACACGCTGCGACATCGCTAATGCGGAGTCGTTGGGGTCACGGAATTCGTGACGCACATTCGGCCGCATTAGCGATGCCGTTTCGTGTGACACCGATAAGCGATTTTGCATCGTTGCAATAACGTGCAAAATCGCTAATCGGTGACATGGGGGTCCATTCTCTAATATCGTTGCTGCAGTAGTAACGAAGTTGTTCCTCGTTCCTGTGGCAGCACACATCGCTCCGTGTGACACCGCAGGAACGAGGAAGCTCCCCTTACCTGCCTCCCGGCCGCTATGCAGAAGGAAGGAGGTGGGCGGGATGTTACATCCCGCTCATCTCCACCCCTCCGCTGCTATTGGGCGGCGGTTAAGTGACGCTTCAGTGGCGTCGCTGTGACGCCGCATGGACCGCCCCCTTAGAAAGGAGGCGGTTCGCCGGTCACAGCGACGTCGCCGGACAGGTAAGTATGTGTGACGGCTCTGGGCGATGTTGTGCGGCACGGGCAGCGATTTGCCCGTGTCGCGCAACAGATGGGGGCGGGTACGCACGCTAGCGATATCGGGACCGATATCGCAGCGTGTAAAGCGGCCTTTACTCACATATTTTTAATTGATCCCAATGTTAAGGCAGCCAGGGACGGCTCCAGGTTTTTGTGGTCCCCGGTTGAGTCTCAGTGGGCCCCATCCACACACAGACACACACATACACATACAGGCATACGTACATATACATATTTGAAGACAAATTCACAAAAATACATTTAAACAGACAAATATATGCACAGTCATATACACTGACATACATGCAGACACAGACGCATTACAGGTGTTAATATGGAGAAGTCACAAGCAGCCTCACTCACCTCTCCCGCTTGTATCCAGCTCCTCCAGGACATATGGCTGTGTTGCATGATGGCCATCAATAACAGACATGACTGCACACCATGCACACTGACACAGCACTGATGTATATACATCACAGGAGGGGCTGGGGCCTACAATAAATACATTACAGGAGGGGCAGGGGGCATAGACATTACTGGGGGGGCATAGACGTTACTGGAGTGGCAAACCGCTCTGGTGGCGTACACATTACTGGGATGGGTGGCTTAGCGCTCTGGGGGACCCATATAGTTCTGGGGTGCCGCATAGACTGCTCTGATTCATATATACACACACACAGCTCTGCTTCAAACACACAGCTCTGCTTCACACACACAGCTCTGCTTCACACACACAGCTCTGCTTCACACCACACATCTTTCTTCAGCTCTGCTTCACACACACACAGCTCTGCTTCACACACACACACAGCTCTGCTTCACACACACACACAGCTCTGCTTCACACACACACACACAGCTCTGCTTCACACCACAAATCTTTCTTCAGCTCTGCTTCACACACAGCTCTGCTTCACACCACACATCTTTCTTCAGCTCTGCTTCACACACACACACAGCTCTGCTTCACACACACACACAGCTCTGCTTCACACCACAAATCTTTCTTCAGCTCTGCTTCACACATAGCTCTGCTTCACACCACACATCTTTCTTCAGCTCTGCTTCACACACAGCTCTGCTTCACACCACACATCTTTCTTCAGCTCTGCTTCACACACACACACACAGCTCTGCTTCACACCACACATCTTTCTTCAGCTCTGCTTCTCTCACACACACACACACAGCTCTGCTTCACACCACACATCTTTCTTCAGCTCTGCTTCTCTCACACACACACAGCTCTGCTTCACACCACACATCTTTCTTCAGCTCTGCTTCTCTCACACACACACAGCTCTGCTTCACACACAGACACACACACAGCTCTGCTTCACACACAGACACACACACAGCTCTGCTTCACACCACACATTTCTTCAGCTCTGCTTCACACACACACAGCTCTCTTTCACACACACTCACACACAGCTCTGCTTCACACACAGACACACAGCTCTGCTTCACACCACACATATTTCTTCAGCTCTGCTTCACACACAGCTCTGCTTCACACACACAGCTCTCTTTCACACACACACACACACACAGCTCTGCTTCACACCACACATTTCTTCAGCTCTGCTTCACACACAGCTCTGCTTCACACACACACAGCTCTCTTTCACACACACACTCACACACACAGCTCTGCTTCACACACACACTCACACACACAGCTGCTTCACACCACACATTTCTTCAGCTCTGCTTCACACACAGCTCTGCTTCACACACACACAGCTCTCTTTCACACTCACACACACAGCTCTGCTTCACACACAGACACACACACACACAGCTCTGCTTCACACCTCACATATTTCTTCAGCTCTGCTTCACACACAGCTCTGCTTCACACACACACAGCTCTCTTTCACACACACACACACACACAGCTCTGCTTCACACACACAGCTCTGCTTCACACACACACAGCTCTCTTTCACACACACACTCACACACACAGCTCTGCTTCACACACACAGCTCTGCATCACACACACAGCTCTGCTTCACACACACAGCTCTGCTTCACACACACAGCTCTGCTTCACACACACAGCTCTGCATCACACACACAGCTCTGCATCACACCACACAGCTCTGCATCACACCACACAGCTCTGCATCACACCACACAGCTCTGCATCACACCACACAGCTCTGCATCACACCACACAGCTCTGCATCACACCACACAGCTCTGCATCACACCACACAGCTCTGCATCACACCACACAGCTCTGCATCACACCACACATCTTTCTTCAGCTCTGTCCCTACCTGCTCTGATGCCATCCTCCTGCTGCTCCGGTATAGGCCGCCATCGTCCTGCTGCTGTTCCGGTGCCGCGGCCATTCTCCTGCTCCGGTTAGTCTCCTCTCCTGGCCGCGGCGTGGGTCTTCGCGGCCGGCCGCGCGCGTGGGGGTCCTCTCCTCCGCGGCCGGCCGCGCGCGTGGGTCCTCTCCTCCGCGGCCGGCCAGCCAGCCGGCCGCCCGCGTGGGTCCTCTCCTCCGCAGCCGGCCGCCCGCGTGGGTCCTCTCCTCCGCGGCCGGTCAGCCGGCCGCGCGCGTGGGTCTTCTCCGCGGCGGCGTCCTGCTGTGACGTCCGCGGCGGCGTCCTGCTGTGACGTCCGCGGCGGCGTCCTGCTGTGACGTCCGCGGCGGCGTCCTGCTGTGACGTCCGCGGCGGCGTCCTGCTGTGACGTCCGCGGCGGCGTCCTGCTGTGACGTCCGCAGCATTGGACGCCGCAGCAGAGCAGGGAGCAGGCACACCTCTGACCCCGGAAGTACAAACGATGGTACTTCCGAGGTCAATCAGCGTCCTGTGCCCGCAGCTTGTTTTTGCGTCTTAGAGACGCAGATACAAATAAATGTAGGTGCCCCCCCCCCCCCCCCCTGAAAACACAGCTGATTTAGACTGTCTTAACGGAGGGGGAGCGGGTGTGAAGAAAAGAAAAAAAAAATTGCTGACGGGTGGCAAGTATGGCCCTGGTGGTGGGGGCCCCCTTGGAAGCTCTTTTGGTGGGGGCCCCGGGGCTGAAGCCCCGCCTGCCCCGCCTATAATCCGGCCCTGGGCATAGGTATAATATAATTGCAAACAACATTAAAGGGAACCTGTCAGATCCCATATACGTTTTAACTTACAAGCAGGGTGATGTGTGGCCTAGAAACCCCTTCCTATCCATCCCTGTGTTGTAATATTGTGTAATATGAATTTAGAAAAAAATGTTTTATAACTTACGTGTTCCCCATGTAAACAGAGGCTCTAGTTCCCTGGGTTTCACTTAGCCCTTTGGGCGCTTCCATGCTTTCTGTGGTATCACTCCCTTGAGGGTGTTACCATGGATTTACATGACGACGTCACAGTCAGCCCCCGGAGATCCTGCGCGTGTGCACTTCTCATTCGCACAGCCTTCTAATCCGGATGTTTACTTGTTGTCTTTAGACGCGCTCTGTGCATGGTCGGAATCGCAGTAGTCTTTTGAGCATGCGCAGTGCGCTTGTGAAACCGACAAGCAAACACCTGAATAACAAGGCTGGGCGAATGGCAATTGCACACGCGCGGGATCTCCAGGAGCTGATGGTGATGTCACTCATGTAAATTTATGGTATCACACCAACAGGGTCGTGATATCACGGAAAGCATGCAAACGCCCACGGAGCGAAGCGATGCCCAGGGGACTAGACCCTATGCTCTATTTACATAGGGAAAACATAAGTTATAAAACTTTTTTTATAATTTCATATTATACAATATTACAACACAGGGATGGGTAGGAAGAGGTTTCTAGGCCACACATCACCGTGCTTGTAGGTTAGAACGCATATGGAACCTGACAGGTTCCCTTTACAGTAAGTATTTTTTTCACAATAATTTGTCACATCAATATGACACGAGGATAACAGAGGAAGCACAAAAAAAAGCAATAGCAGACTCAGTCAAGGGCACTTTACACGCAGCGATATCGCTATCGATATTGCTAGAGAGCGTACCCGCCCTCGTCGATTATACGTTACGGGCACATCGCTGCCCATGGCGCACAACATCGCTTACTCCTGTCACACATACTTACCTGACTAGCGACATCGCTGTGGCCGGCTAACCGCCTCCTTTCTAAGGGGCCGGTTCGTGCGGCGTCACTAAGCGGCCGCCCAATAGAAGCGGAGGGGCGGAGATGAATGGGACGAACATCCCGCACATCTTCTTCCTTCCTCATTGCGGGCGGCCGCAGGTAAGGTGATGTGCCTCATTCCTGCGGTGTCACACATAGCGATGTGTGCTGCCACAGGAACGACGAACATCGTACCTGCAGCAGCGACGATAATCGGGAAAGGAACAACGCATCAACGATCAACGATTAGGTAAGTAATTTTGATCGTTAACGGTCATTCATGCGTTTCACACGCAACAACGTCGCTAACCAGGCTGGATGTGCGTCACGAATTCCGTGACCCCAATGACATCTCGTTAGCGATGTTGTTGCGTGTAAAGCGGCCTTTAGTGTATATAGGTATACCTGTGTTTGCTAAGTCACGTGAATATATCATGGAAACATGTGTCTTGAAAGGTGACACATGGCTCACCAAGGGTTAAATGCTGCAAGTGAGATAACAGCAAAATTGTCAAAATTGTCATGCACATATGTATTGTATCTGATTTTTTTTTTTTTTTTTTCTCCCCTTCCTCCCTGCCTTCCTTTAAGCAACACTAAAAAAGACCTTGGGTTAAGGTCGAAACGTCAATTTATTTCGTATTTTCCTCTTGTATATCGTATCCGGACCACCTCAATAGACTCACATGTGCACCTGCATTGTATGAAAAGTTAAAAATTTCTTGTTAGGCTGCTTTCACACTGTTTTTTTTTAACATGCGTCCTGAACGTTTTTTTAACGCAAAAACGGATCCAGTGCAAATGTGTTTTCATTTCAATGCATTTGCAATGGACTCGCGTCAACATGCGTTCACCTGCGTTTGCGTGTGTTATAGTGAGGATCCAGCGACTTGCAGTTTTTTAACTTTTTTTTCAAAAACGCTACTTGTAGCGTTTTTGAGCTGCGTCCAAATACTGCAAATTGATGGATCCTGACTATACTGCATGCAAACGCATGTGAATGCTGGCATGCTGATAGACAGGATCTCTACTGAGCATGCCCAGAAACCAGCCTCGCGTGATCAGACCCTCTCTCCCCCTCCCGAGAGCTGTGGAGGCTCGTAACCAAGGTAAACATTGGGTAACTTGCTTGGATACCCGATGTTTACCTTGGTTACGTGTGTAGGGAGCTCGGCTCCTAGCAGCTGCAGACACTCGTAATCAAGGTAAATATCGGGTATCCAAGAAAGTTACCTGATGTTTACCTTGGTTACGAGCCTCCGCAGCTGTCAGATGCCGGCTCCCAGTCTCACGTTCAGTTCCCCTCACTCCCGATCACATGACTCCAATACCCGCCCATAAACTTAAAGTGACAGGATCCTGCAAAATAACACATGCGTTTTTCTCTGCAAAAACAGGATCCGCTTTTGCAGCAAAAAAACGTTCATGACTCTTGCTAAAAAAACGTAGTGTGAAAGCAGCCTAAATGAGCAAAACAAGGAATGTGCAACGAAATTTTCTTGAATTAAAAAAATCTGTCAGAAACCTTTACTCCAGGCAGGGACTGGAGTGAGATGCGGTTAAAAAAAAATTGGCATTGGAAAGTCACATTCCATAAATATGTGTAAAACATCTGGATAAGCAAAGTTGTCAGAAAAAAAAAGACTTCTTAAGAAAAGACAACTTAAAAAGTGTTGCGAAACTTAAATGCAAATTTATAACGCTATTAACGAAGAATAAATTAAAAGAAAGCTGGAAAAACAACAATGATGAATATGATCACAAAACTTTAAGTTAATTATTATTATTATTATAGCTCCATTTATTCCATGGCCCTTTACATGTATAAGTTGTGATTTTTTTTTTTTTTGATTTTTTTTTATTTATTTATTTATTTTTTTCTAAAGCATTCAAATTTGAAGTTTCAGGAGATTTGTACAATAGGATAGGAGTAATTAAAATTTTCTGAAAAAAAAATCAAAAATAAATTTAAATTAATAAAATAATAATAAAAAAAATCACCTGTAATGAATTAATGAATAGCAATTTAGAAGGCATTATCAGTGCATTCCACTAGACCGAAATATATATATTATTGTAGTGAGTGTGGTTGGATTAATAGTTTAACTGCAAGTTATTGTCTGAGAATGCTCCACGAAGAGATGGGACTCCTAGTCCTGGCGGTCACTTTTAGAATTCTTCTTGTATAACACAGCCATTTGTACTCCATTGTTTACTAATCGTATCCGCAGATGTTACACATCGACATCCTGGATTCTAAATTTGTGTTTCTCTCGACCTCCCGTTGGCCATAAATTCTAAGACATCCAGCTTCTTACACTGTACTTTTCTACTTGCTTTTCAACCTTTTACAAAATATTAAGAAAACCATGTACAGTGCCTACAAGTAGTATTCAACCCCCTGCAGATTTAGCAGGTTTGATAAGATGCAAATAAGTTAGAGCCTGCAAACTTCAAACAAGAGCAGGATTTATTAACAGATGCATAAATCTTACAAACCAACAAGTTATGTTGCTCAGTTAAATTTTAATAAATTTTAAACATAAAAGTGTGTGTCAATTATTATTCAACCCCTAGGTTTAATATTTTGTGGAATAACCCTTGTTTGCAATTACAGCGAATAATCGTCTTTTATAAGACCTGATCAGGCCGGAACAGGTCTCTGGAGTTATCTTGGCCCACTCCTCCATGGAGATCTTCTCCAAGTTATCTAGGTTCTTTGGGTGTCTCATGTGGACTTTAATCTTGAGCTCCTTCCACAAGTTTTCAATTGGGTTAAGGTCGGGAAACTGACTAGGCCACTGCAACACCTTGATTTTTTGCCTCTTGAACCAGGACTTGGTTTTCTTGGCTGTGTGCTTTGGGTCGTTGTCTTGTTGGAAGATGAAATGACGACCCATCTTAAGATCCTTGATGGAGGAGCGGAGGTTCTTGGCCAAAATCTCCAGGTAGGCCGTGCTATCCATCTTCCCATGGATGCGGACCAGATGGCCAGGCCCCTTGGCTGAGAAACAGCCCCACAGCATGATGCTGCCACCACCATGCTTGACTGTAGGGATGGTATTCTTGGGGTCGTATGCAGTGCCATCCAGTCTCCAAACGTCACGTGTGTGGTTGGCACCAAAGATCTCGATCTTGGTCTCATCAGACCAGAGAACCTTGAACCAGTCTGTCTCAGAGTCCTCCAAGTGATCATGAGCAAACTGTAGACGAGCCTTGACATGACGCTTTGAAAGTAAAGGTAACTTACGGGCTCGTCTGGAACGGAGACCATTGCGGTGGAGTACGTTACTTATGGTATTGACTGAAACCAATGTCCCCACTGCCATGAGATCTTCCCGGAGCTCCTTCCTTGTTGTCCTTGGGTTAGCCTTGACTCTTCGGACAAGCCTGGCCTCGGCACGGTTGGAAACTTTCAAAGGCTGTCCAGGCCGTGGAAGGCTAACAGTAGTTCCATAAGCCTTCCACTTCCGGATGATGCTCCCAACAGTGGAGACAGGTAGGCCCAACTCCTTGGAAAGGGTTTTGTACCCCTTGCCAGCCTTGTGACCCTCCACTATCTTGTCTCTGATGGCCTTGGAATGCTCCTTTGTCTTTCCCATGTTGACCAAGTATGAGTGCTGTTCACAAGTTTGGGGAGGGTCTTAATTAGTCAGAAAAGGCTGGAAAAAGAGATAATTAATCCAAACATGTGAAGCTCATTGTTCTTTGTGCCTGAAATACTTCTTAATACTTTAGGGGAACCAAACAGAATTCTGGTGGTTTGAGGGGTTGAATAATAAATGACCCTCTGAATAAACTTTTCACAATTTAAAAAAAAAAAAAAAAAAAGAAATAACATTCTTTTTTGCTGCAGTGCATTTCACACTTCCAGGCTGATCTACAGTCCAAATGTCACAATGCCAAGTAAATTCCGAATGTGTAAACCTGCTAAATCTGCAGGGGGTTGAATACTACTTGTAGGCACTGTATAATTTCCTTTACACTTTAGATACTTGCTACTTTCTGCTGGTATATACACACACAAAATCTCAAAATACATTTACGTTTGTGGGTATAACATCAATATTGACTCTTTAACTAGCCTTAAAAGCTGAATGAGACTCTTAATTTGCAGACACTGTTTCAGGGTGTTGCCCCTCGTCAGTGAAAAGCATGAGATCTTATTTGGCTTTATTTTGACAATAGGTGACACTAGAGTTCAAGTTCTCTTCCTCTTTGAAAAAGCAATTTGCATACTTAATTTCCCAGAGGAGTATTGCATGATTTATAATTCTCTTTTCTCAATCATGTTGCTCTCCACAAGGAGAAGCGTTACACCTTACACTCCACTCAGAAGCCTCTCATACAGCCATATCGGATCTCAAGGTTTGAACTGACAAGGTGCAAATCTAGATTCTGGTTTGACTTTTATTCTAAGTCCTATGGCAAGGCTCATTAAAGGGAATCTGTTAGCAAAGTTTTGCTGTGTAATCTGAAAACAGTATGGTGTAGGAGTTAAAACACGCAATTCAGCAATGTGTCACTTATCAAGCTCATTGCTGCTGTTGCTTCTACTGCATCCTCACCCATCCCCTGTAGACTGTGAGCACTCACGGGCAGGGACCTCTCTCCTCCTGTACCTGTCTGTGCCTTGTTTTGTTTATGATTATTGTACTTGCCCCTACTATGTGTTTTAAATGTAAAGCGCCATGGAATAAATGGCGCTATAATAATAATAATAATTGTTTTAGCATCAGGAGATTTTCATTGCTCTGACTACCGTATTTTTCGGACTATAAGACGCACCGAACTATAAGACGCACCCTGGTTTTAGAGAAGGAAAATAGGAAAATAAAATTTTAAGCAAAAAATGTGGTCATGACACTGTTATGGGGCGAGGATCTGCTGCTGACACTATTATGGGGGTAATGTCCCCAAATTCTCTAGTAAGGTACCCCATCCTGGTAATGATATTCCTGCCTTGTATATACAGTATATGTCCCTTATCCTGGTATAGCCCCCATCCTGCTATATACCCCATCTTGGCATATGGCCACATCCTTCTATATACCCCATCCTAGCATATGGCCACATCCTGCTATATACCCCCATCCTGCTATTTACCCCTATCCTGGTATGTGCTCCCATCCTGCTATATACCCCCATCCTGCTATATACTATCATCCTGCTATATAACCCTATCCTGCTATATATACCACCATCCTGGTATGTGCCATCATCCTGCTATATACCCCTATCCTGCTACATGTGCTGTATCCTGTGGTATATAAAAAAATAAATAAACGTTTATACTCACCTTTCCTCGCTCCACGCAGAATCGCTCCTCCTCCCGTCTGTGTCAGCAGCAGTGCCGCTTACCTGAGTGGAGCAAGCCACGATCCCTGCAGCACCGCGATGTCCTCCTGTCTGTGCCGGCCGCAGCTGTGTGTGGACACATGCGCACAGCGATGACATCATCGCTGTGAGCTCCGCTAGTCTCCACACAGCCGCGGCCGGCACAGACAGTAGCACATCGCGGTGCTGCAGGGATCGTTGTCGGTGAGTGTACTGATTCACTGCACTCCGTTCTGATGATGATGGGGGGCAGTGAATACAGCCGCACATGATCACTCCAGGCTGTAGTTGCCAGGGGTGAACATGCGGGCCGGTTGTTAATTATGCGCGCACCCCCCGTCCATTATCCCGCCCACCTGTCAGCGCAGGATTCAGCGCTGAAAGATGATGGGCGTGCATATTAAATGAGCGGGCCCACGTGGTCACGGCAGGCGCTGCTACTGCCTGCTCGTGCCCCCGATGACCCGCTCCACCACAGCACCCTCATTCCCCTACATTCAGACTATAAGACGCACCCCCAACTTTCCCCCAACATTTGGGAGAAAAAAGTGCATATTATAGTCCGAAAAATACGGTAAATCAACTACAGTAGTCTCTTGCCTGGTAGCCTGACTACCCATCCTGTGATAAGCAGCTTACTGTCTAAAGACAATGTAGATAAGGAGCCTGGTGGGGGTGTGGTTAGCTTGCTTAGCTCTGCTGTATGCTAAGGCTAACAACTCTGTGTTAGAACCTCTGCACCCAGTACACGAAATGATGCATCCTCTTTTCCTACATTAAGCTGCTCTCCAATAAGGTTGCAAAAACCAACTGACAAATTCCCTTTAAAAGGTTGATATTGACTTTTAGGATTGCTACTTTCAATAGGTGGCGCTAAAGTTCAAGTAATCTTAAATTCTCAGAGGAGCATTGCATAGCTTATAGGTAGTGATGGGTAGACTCGCAGATACCTGGTATTGGCGAGTCCAACAGGGTTTAAAAAAAAAAACAAAACGGTTCGGACCTGGAATTGATCCTGGATATCTGGCCGGACACTGGTCACCATTTTAATCTATGGGGACGCGAATAAGGAGCTTAAAAATGGTGGCAGACAGGATAGGGGGATTGGAGCAGGTGCGTTATACTTACTTGCGGCTCTAACACTACTTCCGATGCCACTCGGTAACCTCATACATGTACGTTGCCTCCACCGCCCACCAGCAATCCTCGCGTCTCTGGTTGCAGTCAGACGTGGCCCCAACCTCTGTGATAGCATGTCTGACTGCTTTCAATCAAAGACTGTGTGTGTGTGTGTGTGTGTGTGTGTGTGTGTGTGTGTGCATCTCTATTGCTGTAAAAATAAATAAAAATTGGCGTAGGGTCTCCCCAGATTGTGATACCCAGCACAGATAAAGCAGATGGTTGCAGCCCCCAGTCCCATTGATGCGGTGAAGTAGTCCTGTGCCCTCAGCAGAGAAACACCCCCAAAGAATGTTTCCATTTCCATACTTGACAGTGGGGACGGTGCTCTTTGGGTCAGAGACAGCATTTATCTTCCTCCAAGCATAGCAATTAAAGGGAACCTGTCAGTTGAATTTTCGCAATTAAACTAAGATTCCCCTTCTGCAGCTCCTGGGCTGCATTCTAGAAAGGTTCCTGTTGCTATTGTGCCCCTTTGATACCTAAATAAACACTTTATAAAAGTCTTACCTTTTTGTATGCTTATGTGGTTTTATGGTCACGGGGACGGGCTCTATTTCGTCCGTTATTCGTACCCATGCCGCTGTACGCCGTCCCCCGTTGCTCATTTACATACATGAGGACGCCGCCCTCATGTAACTGTGTCCTCCCGAGGTCTCGCAGGACTGAGCACTGTGCAAAGCGTGAATGCTGGAGAGGTGATTGCGCAGGCGCGAGATTATGGGTGGCGCAGTGATTGTCATCAGCAGCATCATCCAAGAACCCGCCCATAATCTCGTGCCCGCGTTTTTCCCTCTGCCTCCACCGTTATGCGCACGCACGTCTCCTCTATTGATTGGTGATGTGCTGCTCCTCCCATCTATTTCCTGCTACAGGGAAAGATGGGTAATAGGTAACGTGGTTCATATGGCCTTGCGCCTAACGGTGGAGGCAGAGGGAAAAGTGCGGGCATGAGATTATGGGCGTGTACTTGGATGATGCTGCTGATGACAATCACTGCGCCGCCCATAATCTCGCGTCTGTGCAATCCCCTCACCAGCGTTCACGCTTTGCACAATGCTCAGTCCCGCCAGAGTGCCACTGGGCATGCGCGAGACCTCGGGAAGACACAGTAACATGAGGGCGGCGTCTTCATGTATGTAAATGAGCAATGGGGGACGGCGTACAGCGGCAGGGGTGCGAATAACGGACGAAATACAGCCCGCCCCCGTGACCATAAAACCACATTAGCATACAAAAAGGTAAGAATTTATAAAGTGTTTATTTAGGTCTCAAAGGGGGCACAATAACAACAGGAACGTTTCTAGAATGCAGCCCAGGAGCTGCAGAAGGGGAATCTTTTAGTTTAATTGCGAAAATTCTGCTGACAGGTTCCCTTTAAGTTAATGTCAAAGAGCTCAAATTTTTGTCTCATCTGACCACCGCACCGTCTTCCAATTACTCTCCGAATCATCCAGGTATTCATTCGCAAATTTCAGACGGGCCTGCACATGTGTCTTCTTGAGCAGTGGGACTTTGCGGGCACTGCAGGATTATAATTCATTACGGCGTAATGTGTTACCAATGGTTTTCTTGGTGACAGTGGTCCCAGTGTAGTTTTTGGCTGATCTCTTCTTCCTCATGATCATGGATACCCACAAGGGGAGTTATGCATGGTGCCCCAGATTGATTTCGATTGACACTGATTTGTATTTCTTCCATTTTCTTACTATTGCACCAACAGTTGTCTCCTTCTCACCCAGAGTCTAAGGCTACTTTCACACATCCGTTTTTTTCCATCAGGTACAATCCGGAAAAAAACGGGTAAAACGGATCCGGTACCGCATCCGTTTTATCCCCATAGATTTGCATTGTTACCGGATTGTACCTGATGGCTTTGTGTTGCATCCGTTTTTTTCCGGATGCGGCAAAATTAGTCAAAGCGGCGGCCGGAGGCAACGTGTCTTGCAACGTTTTTTTGTCCGGCAAAAAAACCGCAACAGCACAGTGCATAGTGGCTGGTCACAGACGGAGTTACAGTCTTCCTCCAGCACAGAGTATCTTGGGACATGAACGTCGAGGGAAATATCTCTTTCTCCCCTTTTTTTTTTTCTCTCCCCCTCTCTCCCCTTCTTCCACTTTCCCTCCCTTTCCCTCTCTCTCTCTCTCCCCCCTCTCCCGCTCCCCCTCCCCCTCTCCCTCTCCCCCTCCCTCTTTCTTTCCCCCCCCTCCCCCTCCCTCTCCCTGGCTCTTTCTTTCTCTCTGGCTCTTTCTTTCTCTCTCTCTCTCTCTCTCTCTCTCTCTTTCAACCCTCTCTCTTTCAACCCTCTCTCTTTCAACCCTCTCTCTTTCAACCCTCTCTCTTTCAACCCTCTCTCTCTCAACCCTCTCTCTCTCAACCCTCTCTCTCTCAACCCTCTCTCTCTCAACCCTCTCTCTCTCAACCCTCTCTCTCTCAACCCTCTCTCTCTCTCAACCCTCTCTCTCTCTCTCAACCCTCTCTCTCTCTCAACCCTCTCTCTCTCTCAACCCTCTCTCTCTCAACCCTCTCTCTCTCAACCCTCTCTCTCTACCCTCTCTCTCTACCCTCTCTCTCTACCCTCTCTCTCTACCCTCTCTCTACCCTCTCTCTCAACCCTCTCTCTCAACCCTCTCTCTCAACCCTCTCTCTCAACCCTCTCTCTCTCTCTCAACCCTCTCTCTCTCTCTCAACCCTCTCTCTCTCTCTCAACCCTCTCTCTCTCTCTCAACCCTCTCTCTCTCTCTCTCTCTCTCTCGACCCTCTCTCTCTCTCTCTCTCTCGACCCTCTCTCTCTCTCTCTCTCTCTCAACCCTCTCTCTGTCTCTCAACCCTCTCTCTCTCTCTCCTCTCTCTCTCTCTCTCTCTCTCTCTCAACCCTCTCTCTCAACCCTCTCTCTCTCTCTCAACCCTCTCTCTCTCTCTCAACCCTCTCTCTCTCAACCCTCTCTCTCAACTCTCTCTCTCAACCCTCTCAAATTCAAATTCAAATATGCTTTATTGGCAGGACCAAAATACAATTAGTGTTGCCAAAGCAAGAGAAATACAGTAAGTGTGGTGGGAGGGGATCAGGGTTATGGGGAGTTGGGGGGCACAATTTGGGCTCTGACAGTCCGTTTAGGGGTCTTAGGTTCCCCTCAGCTTATGACATGTGGTGACATATTGGGCGGCGATCTCCACCATTGATTCCTCTTCCCCCAGTAGGAAGCGGAGTTTCATGTCCTCATCCATGGATGGAAAGCCCGGGCTATGGGTGGTAAATTTCTGGAAGTGGGAGCCCCTCACTGCTGAGTATTTGTCACAGTGCAGTAGGAAATGCGTCTCGTCCTCCAGAGCCCCCTGCTGGCAGTGCTGGCACAGTCTGTTCTCTCGCGGCTTGTATGTCTGTCGGTGCCGCCCTGTTTCCACCTCTAGGCTGTGGGCACTCAGTCTGTACAGGCTCAGGGTCTGCCTGTCTTTGGGGTGGCGTAGCCTTTCCAGATATGGGGCCAGAGTGTAGTCCCTCCGCAGTGACCGGTAGATGGTGAGTTTCTGGGAGTTCTCTAATTCACTCTTCCAGTCCTCTATGTATTGCATCTTGCAGCTCTCTGAGATCTCTTTTATTTGGGCTTTTGTCAGGGGGTGTTGCTGACTTTGGCTGGACTGGCTGCCGGGGTTCCTGGCTTGCTCTGGGCTCCGGCTCAGCAGGGCTTTATGATGGTAGGAGCTGGGGTTGCTGTTCTGTGTGTGTGCCTGGTGTGATAGCGCCCTCTTGTGTATAGTGAACCATAAGGGGAATCGGCCCAGCTCTGCCCTACAGGCTATGTTTGAGGTGCTGCGATGGACTTGGAGGAGATATTTACAGAACTCCATGTGGAAGACTTCGGTAGGGCTGGAATCCCACTTTGTGTGGTCTGGGTAGGTCACTGGGCCCCATACCTCGCTGCCATATAGCAGTATAGGGGTGATGACGCTGTCAAATATCTTGAGCCAGACTCTCACAGGTGGTTTGAGGTGGTACAGTTGTCTTCTGATGGCATAGAAGGTTCTGCATGCTTTTCCTTTCAGGGCTTCTGCTGCTTGCTTGAGGCTCCCGTTATTGCTTAGCTCCAGACCGAGGTAGGTGTAGCTGCTGGTGTTCTCCAGCGTGGAGCCATTTAATGTGAAGGAGGGAGTGTTTATTTTGTTCTGGTTCCTCTTCTGAAACACCATGACTTTGGTCTTCTTTTGGTTGATGGGAAGCGCCCATGTGGTGCTGAATGTTTCCAGTACTGCCAGGCTATCTTGGAGGCCTCTTTCAGTTGGGGAGAGTAGCAGGAGGTCATCTGCGTACAGCAGGAACTTCACCTCTCGGTCATGCAGACTGAGGCCTGGAGTGGGGGAGGACTCTAGAGCTGTTGCTAGTCCATTTATATAGATGTTGAATAGAGTTGGACTCAGGCTGCAGCCCTGTCTGACCCCACGGCCCTGTCGGAAGAAAGCCGTCCTCTTTCCGTTCACCTTCACGCTGCACCGGTTCTCAGTGTATGAGCTCTTGATCACGTCGTAGGTCCTGCCACCTATTCCGCTCTCCAGGAGTTTCAGGAACAGGCCTGGATGCCACACTGAGTCAAAGGCCTTTTTGAAGTCCACGAAACATGCAAATATTTTCCCCTGTTTTTTGTCGTGGACGTGGGTCTTGATGAGGCTTTGCAGGGTGTAAATGTGGTCCGTGGTGCGGTGGTTTGGCATGAACCCAGCTTGGCTTCTGCTGAGGACGTCACCCTGGGTGAGGAAGGCGATAATCCTTTTATTAATGATGCTGTTAAACAGTTTTCCCAGAATGCTGTTGACACAGATCCCTCTGTAGTTTGCTGGGTCATATCGGTCTCCATCCTTGTAGATGGGCGTTATGAGACCTTGATTCCAGCTTTGAGGGAAGTAGCCGGCACTCAGGACGTGGGTGAATAGTTTAGCCAGTGCTGCATGAATATCTGGGGAACTGTATTTGATCATCTCTGGCAGGATGCCGTCACTGCCCGCGGCCTTCTTAGATTTTAGCAGTTTGATTCTGTCTTTTATTTCCAGCACACTGATTGGTATGTCCAGAGGATTTTGAAAGTCCTTGATTGTCTCCTCCATGTCCCTCAGTTTAGTCATTATATGCTCTTGTTCTGGGGTTAGGTCATCTTCTGGGATATTCTTGTAGAGGCCCTTGAAGTAGCTGTGCCAGATGTTGCCATTTTGAATGTGGAGGGTACTTTGCTTGGGACTTGTACCGATATGGCTCCATGTCTCCCAGAATGAGTTATCCTGGAGGGAGTCTTCGAGCTGCTGCAGTTTGTGGGAGATGTGCTTTTGTTTTTTCTCCTTGAGGGTTCGCTTGTATTGCCTCTGTAGGGTGTCATGGACCACTCTTAGCTCCTTGTTGTCCGGGTCTCTGTGTTTTTGATTTGAGGCTATCCTTAGGGAGTTGCGCAGTGTCTTGCATTCTTTATCAAACCATTTTTGGCCTTGTTTATTTGTAGGTCTCTTGGAGTTGGTCCTTCTGAGGCCTGCTAGCTCTGCCATGGTATATAGGATGTTATTAAAGTCGTTTACTGCCAGGTTGACCCCTTGCTGGTTTGATGTATAGGATTTTGTGTGAAAGTTTACAAGCAGCTCTTTAATCTCTGTTCTGTTGGTCGTGTTGGTGTATTCAATGGCTAACTGTTTGGACCACTTGAAGGATGGTGGCAAATTGTGGAGACCGCTCAAGTGGGGCTTTTGTGTGGGTGACTTGTCCGTGGATCTCAGGTACAGCAGTGTCTGGTTGTGGTCTGACATGTGGGTGTCGGGGGTGACTATGAAGGCATTCATGTTTGCTGGGTCCATGTCTGTTATGGCATAATCCACTACACTACTGCCCGTGTGGGAGTTTAGTGTAAATCTCCCTAATGAGTCCCCCCTGGTGCGCCCGTTCAGTATATGCAGCCCCAAGCTCCGGCACAGGTTCAGCAGTTTTCTGCCGCTTTTATTCACCACTCTGTCATAGCTGTTTCTTGTTGTCTGTACTGAGTCTCTGTAGAAGGGCTCATCTCCCAGGACGTATGTGTTTCCGTCAGGTGACAGGTAGTCCTTCTCTGTACCTGTCCTGGCGTTCAGGTCTCCACAGATGAGCACCTTACCTTTGGACTGGAATTGGGCAGCCTCCCTCTGAAGTTCCTCGTAGATGTCCGGCTTATAGTATGGGGATTCTGATGGAGGGATGTAGGCTGCGCAGAGGTAGATGTCCTGCTGAGAGGTGAGGATGGAGCTGCTTATCTGCATCCAGATATGGCTTTCTCCTCTTTTTATTGCCTTGATATGTTCTTGGATCTCCTCCTTGTACCATATTAGTATGCCCCCTGAGCAGCGGCCATGTTTGGTGTTCTTGTTTTTCTGGGCGGAGACAGAAAATTCCTTGTATCCCATGGGTGCGAGAGATTCCTCCTCTGCCCGGGCCCATGTCTCCAGGAGGATCTGGATGTCAATGTTCTTTAGCCTTTGTTTGAAGTCTGGGTCATTTGTCTTGGACCCAAAAGCTGAGGCATTCAATCCTTGAATGTTCCAGCTGCTGATAACTAAGGATGTCATATTTAGTTGATATACCTTATAATGAGGAAGGATAGATTTTCATAGGACATAACCGGATTTAGTGGTGGGTTTGGGTGGCATATTTTAGTAGTGTCCTAAGAGTTTGCTGCACAATGTGTTGAGCAATGTCCTTATTTCTGCCATGTTGCTGCCCTCTGTTGCTTTGTATTGCCATTTTGGGGCATGTGGTCTTGAGTATTTCTGCCATCTCTGTGGACTCTCTCCAGGGGTCTCTGTGGGCTGCCATCTGTTTGGTGGGTGTCTTGCTTGTGGTCTTGGAGGTCTGTTTAGAACCATGTCCTTTAGCTCTCTTGCTAGATGGCTGACTCCTTGTTTATTGAGGTGTTTGTCGTCATAGAGGTGATGGAGCGTTATTTCGGGGTGTCTTGCCAGCTGTATGTTTGGTGCTGAGGTAATACTGGCGGCCAGCTCTGAGTTGATTTGCTGGGTTATTTGTTG